>NC_083863.1:5923698-6091778 GCF_029169275.1 Apis cerana
AGATTTAGATCCGTATCAAACATCTAACTGATGCGATTACGTTGAAATGCATGAGCATAAGATTATAATCGATATTCATATATAGCTCTAGAATATTTCATATACAGTGTGTGTGTATTAATTCATTATTGTTTCAAATATGTTTTACTCACGTTTGTCAAATCTCCATTTCCCAATGGATAATAGGAATAGTCGCGGTAAGGATCGTTAGGATAATTTTGAGCCTCTTTATGAGGCACTTTCTCGCCATGTCGGAACACCTTTGAAAAACACATTTTTATTAATATTTCGTCACAATGACAATAATTTAAAATAAGAAATCATAGAAATCACACATCGATGGTTAAATATTTATTCATTTTCACTTCAAACTATTTAGAAAACAAGGTTACATCCAGCTCGATGACAACATTTATTCACATACAGATTTCACTGAAAACTTTTATTCGATGAAATAAAATTATTTACCACGTGCAACATTTGTAAATCTAAATCACAATTGATCATGGTCACAGCGAATAATAGAAGAATAAAAGAAATCACTAAACTATTGAGTAACATATTTTATTTATTTATTATTATTTTTTTTTTTTTTTTTTGTGTGCTACCGATCCGATGAGGTATAAGGTACGACAAGTACGTCCGAAATGTGCACACGATCTACGAAGAGCTATATATTCCTGCTCGTGCTAACTAAAACAACTGGTCGAGTGGGGGTGGATAAGGAACAGGTTTGCAGTTCCTCCGATTTTTATTGTGGCTTCCCCGTTTTTATTCGTTACGTTGATCCTTTTCCTGCTATCAAGTCGTGAGCGTTATGTTCCTCGAAGGTCATTCAAAGAACGGGAAATCTGATGGAATGTCCCAGATTTAAATGGTTGAGGTTCAATATCAATAATTCGAAGTTCTCGAAAAAATCGTGCATTATCTCTAAATAAAAATCGCTTTTGATTGCTGAAAATACTTTTATTTAATCATAATTATGATTTTTAAGTCTATCTCTCCTACTCATATAATTATTTATTGCTTAATTCGAAGTTGGAACTTCAAACAGAAGTGGAGAAAGTAGGTAAAGATTGAATATTGAATATTGAATATGTATATTTCTCATCGAATATGTAAATGATGAAGACTTTTAAGAAGTATTTTGATCTTTGATCTTTTGTCGAAAAGAATGTTGCATAAGTATTTGAAAATTTATTTATAATTCGTATATTTTCTTTATGGAAGTGATCTCAATGTTTGATTAATCAACTAACCAAAAGTTAATTAATGATATAATTAAAAAATATGAATTTATAATTTCTATTATTATTATATATATAATCATGGTATATGAGATTATGTATGTGATTTCGTCAAGAGAAAATTTGATTGAAATTTATCAATGTAGCAGGAACTTTGAGACAGTTTGCCTCTCTTATTTAATTTATAATTCTTTCTGAGAATTTAATAACTTATTAAATTTATTAAATTTTATTGTTGATTATCTTACATTGAATTTTCTCATATTTATTCTCATCGAGTTCAAGTTTATGTTTATTTTATTTCTGATAAAATAATTCTTTATATATAATCAATCATTTATGAGAAAAATTCTCTTCAAGAATTCTCAAAATAGTATAGCATTCGAAGTATATAATAATAATTTAACATAATATATAATATTAATAATTTATATTATTCTATTAAAAAAGAAATAAATGATTGGAAACTAATTAATCAAAAACAAATCGAAGTTTCGTAACTTTTTGTAGTAAATGTTCTTAGATTTATCAAGAACTTGATTTTTATCGATATAACCTTTGATTGCATCATAGTGATATATTGATCATTTATCTTATGATCATTTTTAACCAGGATATTGCATTTAATTCATTTGCAAATATAAATTATTCTAGATATTTTACATTTATATCAGGGAAATTTAATCAAATTTAAAAAATTTTTAAATTTAATTTATTAGATTAAATTTAGAATTTATAAAAATTTTATTGAAAATTCAATCAACTTCTTAAACAAATTTCATTTAAACATGAATTGTTTGATTTTGTAAATTGATTTTGTAAATGTTTTAATATCAAGGAAATAAATAAGAAAAGGAAATACCGGTATGAATCACACTCATCATAGTTTTCCTATATTCATTTATTTTATATAGATTTTGTTAGATCCACGTATTAATCATCTTATTTTATTTCAGTACCATCTGTCATGGAAATCCTGATTTAAAAATCCTGTCACGCTTACCCATCTAGTTTTTCCTTTTAGGATTTCATTCTACGAACAATGAAACTTGCCGCTTACAAACGGTACATAAAAAATTGCACAATGATAATACAATGAAACAATTCGTGTCGAGGCGTTAAAAAATGATGACGAAGTTGCAACTTTATGTGAAGTATATAATACCGAGATCGTAAGAAATATAACTCGCTATAGTTTTTTATGGACATTTGTATTTCTAAAGGAAAAATCGCAAATATTTTTTATTTCTCTTTTTATATATCTTCAATTTGACGCAATGATATTGATTTATTTTTCAATGGTGTTTATTAATAAATCATTCTGTTTGATCATAATGTAATATATAATATCCATACCGATATAGCGAACAGAAAATTGCGAATGATATATTATTTATACGATCAATCCAAATGGAAATATCAATTATCCATGATTTAATTTAAACGATACTCGTCCTATATTTTTTATTTTACGCAAAACCTTGTAGAAAATATAGCGAGATTATGAGAAAAACGTAAACTATTTATGGACGATAGATTTTACACTCCAGTTCATTTTTATTTAATCGAAAAATCGTCGATCGCGGTTCAGATACGACCTCGTATAGATTGCATCTTTTTTTAAAATCTTGTTGCATTAAAATAATTTTCACTTTAAAATCGATTTCTCTATGTCTTCACACTTTGTTTTATATTTTTGAATATTGCATTTTTGTAGAAAATTTTTAGCATAAATCCATTTTTAAATATTTTAAATATTAAATATTAGAGATATATATTTAAAAATACAATTACGATTTGACATTGAATATTTAATTCATATTTAGTTATTCGTTTGAAATTTATGAAATAAACGATGATAGATGTAATGTTTACGGATATATAGATATATTTTTACTGTTGATGGTTAATAATGATACCACGTCATCAGGATCGTAGATGAAAAGAAAAAACTATCGCAATAGAAAATCATGAGTGGAAAGAATTATGGGTGTGTCATTGAAAATCTGATATATGTCTCCGTTTTATGCTTATTAAGAGTTGAAATAAAAAAAATAATAAGTCGTCTTAAAAAAGACATTTTTAAGAAAATTTTTCTTGCTACAAGAATCGACGTTTCTTTTTTGAAGAATGAATATTTTTTGAAAAGATTTCGTAAGATTTATATAATGAAAATAATGATGCAATGTATTAAAACTTAAATTCTCGGTATTCTTCATAGTAATCATAACTATATTGACACGAATTCACATGCCTCGTTATCATTGAAATATCATTGCTAAATTTATAAAATTATCGTAAAAACATGATTTTTCTTTAATTTATCCCGAAAACTATTTAGATTATAATTATTATTAAAAATTATTAAAAAGCATTAATAATAAAAATTGCAATTGAAATAATGATGATGATAAAAATTCTAATATAGCGTAATGGATAATACATAATAAAATTCAGTTTTAAAATTTTCATTATTTCTTATATCCGTTTACTTGTATATTCATAATTAAGCCGTGTTTCGTTGCAATAAGAGATTAAAAATCTGATTATTCGTTTATCTTAGTATTTATGTTTAAATTAAATTCGAATGACGTCATCTTAAAGAATAACTTTAACAAATTTAATGAACATATTTCAAATAATTATCGATTCTTGCATGTTTGTCGATCTGAAGATATTGTATCATGTTATGTAAAAACTCTGTTAGATTGTAATTATTTGTTGCAAATTGATTTGCATTTGATTTTATCTGTTTTCCATATCTTCCTCCTTCTTTTCATTTCATGATTATTATTGTCTCGTTCTATTTTTTTTTTTTTTTAAAGCTTATTTCCGCATTAGATTTTTATGCATTTCTGAATCGATGTATCTATTATTCTATTACATATTTAAGTTAATGATAATTTTGAGTCGAACTTCCTTTCACTATTTTCATGTTGGTAGATTCCTATACATTGTTTATTTCTGTTAATTTTATAAAAAAATTATTTGTATACCAATTATTCCGATTGATAAAAATTTATTAAAAAATTTATTTAAAAATTTATTTCGTCTCTTATCGATTGCATTGAAAAAATTTTATATTGCCTTTTTTATGAAAATTTTAAAGTATAATTATAAGTATAAATATATTTAAATCATATAATTATGCACATAGAATTATATTATATCAATACTTAATCAAGTATTTATACTTTGGATCTTAAACTACTTTGATTTAACTTGAACTTTTCTTGCACTTATGAATATAAAAGTAAACGAATAAAATAATAGAAATATCAATTTGCGTATTAAGTGCCTAAAATTAAAATTATTTAAAGATAAAATTTCATAAAATATAATAATTAAATAATATAATAATAAATATAATAATATAATAATAATTTTAAAAATTATTACATTATAGTAAGATATATCTAATGCAACGAAAAAAATAAAAAATTTATGTGAATTATACATTAACTTTATATTTTATATAAATTAATATTCTAACTGTTTTCTAACTGAAACTGTAATTAACATAATCGAAATTAACATCGGTATTTTTATAAATTACTTTAATATATAATTATAGTAAATACTTTTAAAAAAAATTTCAAAATAGATATATAATTGATAGAATAAATTTACTTAGTAATTTAAAATAGTGATATTTATTATTTATAATTTTTGAAAATTACACGTGTTCGTTATTCTTAAAATAAAGTAAATATGGATAATCGATGAAATATCATAATTGTGCTAATAATAATGATAACAGTAATAACATTCATCGAAGTTTATATAATTACTTGAAATCGTATTTAAGAATATGCTTATGAATTTTAATCTGACTACAGATGTTCGTCGTTGGTACGAGATGCAGAGAGTAGTTTCCATTATTACGTAGAATTATGGATGTATTAGACTGCGAGGCAACAGAGTCACAAATTAGGGATATTTCTTATCGTGAATGTACAGCCACATGTACGTCACTTTTACGATCTGCAATCATCCATGTATTATAATTTTTAATAAGCGAAGTAACATTGAACAGGAAATATAAATTTGCTTTTATTAAATCGTTTAACTTGATTAAAATGCGAGAGAGGATATCGAGATGCACGTTATTCCGATTATTCGATGTTCTTTCAAATCTTTTGCAATATTATTCAAACTGTTGTGCCTTTATTAATTGATAAAACTTCGTGTTAACATTTTTGAGAAAATTTGGATGTGTTTCGAATGATTTTACAACATAAGAAATTATTTTCACATATAATTTAAATTCAAATTAGTCTGTTATATATCAAATTTAGCTGTTTATAAATAAGTTTGAAAAATATTGTAAGTAATCTAGATTGAAATAATTTTTCGGCGCTCTTATAAAATATTTATTTTTATCAAAAACGTGATATTGGAATGAAGCTATCGTAGGAATCGTAGGTCGTTAGAAAGACCGATTTTGCAAATATTTTTACTCGCCATTTGATCTGTCAAATCGAAACATAGAAAGGCGGGAAAAAAAGAACGGAAAGACACCTGGATAGAACCGCATCGTTGCTGACTGTAGAACTACTGAGAAAGGAAATCCAATACCATGGAATTGAATAACGTATCGACAGACGTCGTAGGGTGCGAAAGCACGTTCGGGAACAACTTCCTTTTACGGAAACGACGATAGATCTGTTCAAAATCGATGGAATCGATTCGTTTCGGTTCCCGAATTCTTAATATAATTCTTCAATTTTCATCTCCTTCCTACTTTTGTCTTATTCTTTCGTATAATATTCTTTCTCTTTTACATGAGAAAGTCGTTTGAGAAAGTTTACGACATTATCGTGATAATAACAGACTTAAGTAAACTATAGAAATATGAATAGACAACTTCAACATACCTTAAGTGCATCGTAAAATGGACGAGCAAAAAAATATAATAGATATGTAAAAGATATGTTGAGGAAGATGTTCAGAGTTGTAAAAGTAACGAAGGATATGATAGAATAATGATGATACTTGCTTGACGGATTGGCGCGAAATTTTCCACCGAAAAACTTTTATCCGGGATAAGACAGATATAAACGTATGATATGGATCGCCGGAAGTTTGGGTAAATTATCCAGCGTACAAACGAGCTTATGTTCCAGGACACGAACGAAGTTGGACCTTGGACTAGTAACCCATATAATGCGCACTGAGGTAACACGACTGTCCTTCGAATATCGATAACGTTTGCACACGGTTCTCTAGCATTCTTTATCTTTCAAATTTCGTCGATCTGTATCTTCATAATATACTGTATCTTCATATATAGTTGCACAAACATGTAACTGTCTCTCTCCAACACACGAAAATTTACATTTAATTTTGATGAATATTTCCTATATTTACTACTATGTAATACCTATCTATAATATAGTCAAATAAAATAATACACAACGAATGCGGTGAATATAATGCTTATCTTTCGGGAATTCAAATCTTACGATATCTAGATCATTCGAACAATCAAATGATTTAACATGATATACTGACACGTTCAAATTTGAGATCGTGAAGCGTCGAAATCCTTGACTTCGAAACGAAGTGATACGCCACGAATCTTTTCGTGAATCGAATTCTATACATAAGATCACAAGACGCACCCCAATCTCTTCCACAGACACTGAATAACGTAATCCTTGACCCAGACATAACAAGATCTATGTTTAAGCCATTCCTCAAGGTGTGCCATCAGGTATACCGCAATTTCGTGTCACTATAAATTTCATATCTCAAAATACGGGGATTTCAAATGCATCGGAATTATACTGATACCGTTGAATCCATCTTGAATCAGTTTAGGATCAGTTGAATTAGAAACTTACTTCGAATAATCTTGCATTTTACATCTTTGAATTTCTTGGTCTCAGCCTGATCTCAATCGATTCAGAATCTTGGAGTATATTCTAATTCGCCAATTCAATTTTTTCATTCTAAATAATCTCACTTCGAAATAATGACAGGATTACTTAGATCAGTTAAGAATAAATCAGTTTAGAATAAGTTTTTATTTTAAGTTTTGCAATCTATGTATGTGGCAATCCAGGATTAAATCTTTGACTCTTTGGATTTACTCTGAATCAATTCTTGCGACCTTAGTGGAGTTAGGATTTTGGTATGATTCGCCACGTGTTGTACAAACTCAGGTCACGAAGTTCAAGGTTCTACAGGGTAGTTTGAAACTAGATTCTGCGAGCTTGAATTCATGAAATTTTAAATTGTTAAAATTATGTTATCGATTTTTTAATTAATAATATTATAATATCAAATTAAATATTAAAATTATTGCATAATTTGTATCATTACTCTGACCATGTTCTATAATTTATAAAAATTATATATTCCTCATACTAATTAGCTTTTCAATTGTTTGTTTCAGATTGATATTGGCAGAGATAGTGGGATTTGACAGTTTTTCCAAAAGATTTTTATATGGTCTTCTTACTTTGTGGAACAGACAAGGATGAGGGTAAGATTTCAAATATTTTATTAAAGAGAAATTAGTAGAAATTAATAATTTTGAAATTAATTAATCTTTAAAAAAAATCTTTAAATTAAATTAATGAATTTAATTAGACGAATGAGATTTAAAATGTTAATTTTATGTAATGTTATTTCTTTATTTTTCTTTTTTTTTTTGCAAATACGTGATAAAATATACTTATCTTTATGTACATTTATTAATTAATACAAATGAGACATATATTATTTATTCATTGTTAAAAGATAAGAATATCAGTAATATTATAATATTTCATATTAATATTCCGTGTTAAGACATTATTTAATCATGTTTATTATAATCTAATGATTAATTCATCACGTGTATATACTATATCAAGCAAAAGAATTTATTTTTCTTCTTCAGTATACATTTTTTTCACGCTCCGTTAAATCGAACCTCCTAGTTATTTCTCAATTGAGTCCGAAGACCTAGTGGAGCGTGTCACATCCAGCAGGCTGAATTCCATTAACACCAGTGCATTCAGTCTCGATTCCAGATTAAATAGAGTTTATTTTATAAGAAACGAGGCCATGTACACACGTTTAATCCACGTGGAGATAGTAGTTCGATCAATCGTTTATTTATGTTCAAAACTAGTTTTCGCCACGTTTAAGATATTTAGTCAATAGATATTAAATTTCAATGGCAAAGCTTCAGTCCTGCAAATAAAAATTCTATTATACGTAAATACGAAATTCTCTTCGATCGCCCAATTTTGAAATTGTTGTGCATCTATTTCGAACAATTCATTGTTACATGATATTTTAAGATATTTGTGCATTCAAGATATATTTGAATTCTGTTTGAAATGAATATATGAATCGAGAGCGTTATATTTATTCATTTTTGAAAATTCAAAAGTTGATGCGGAAAACGATCGTTCAAAAATTGATGAAACCACGTTTCTCGAACGACAGGCAGTAAATTCAATGTTCACGAACGTGAGCAAGGAAGTGACCGATAATGGTAACGATGAAGACTGTCGAAAGGAATTGAGAAAGACAGTAAACGACTTTTCATCGAATTGTTGAAAAATGATCGGCCACGTTTTTTACTGCTTTGGATAAATTCTGGAAAAGTATCATGGTACATAACAGGTTTTCCACTTTGCTACTTCATTTTTTTCGAATAATTAATGAAAGAGAAGATTATAAATGAATGTTGAATTACGTAAAAAAAAAATACGTTCGTCACTGATCGAAAAGTTTCTGATCGATATTACCATAATTATTATGAAAACTTAATAAAAGAAAATATTTAGAAATTCAAGGGTACCCGAAAAGCGACATTAAAGTATTAACTTTATTTTCATTCGCTTTTCTTGGAAACTTTGAACCATCACGCAAGCAACGGTTATACGAAAACTGAAAGTTGAGAAAGTTTCAAATTCCAAATTGACTGGAAGTCATATTAAACCTAGTTGTATACCGCTTTAATTGAAATCTGTTTTAGTAAATTAAAATTACTAATAAGGGCTGCGTTTCGTGTCTCTCATTAGCAATCCTTTCCAATACAAAGGGTACAAAGGGTATGATCAAAATTGAGCGAATGCCAATCATTAATAAATTTGCTACTGTATCAATCATTGTGCGAATCTATAATTTCGGTTTAATTTTGATATAATTTCGATGTGATTTCGGTAAAGGTTCACAGAATCAGTCATTCGAAGCCAATTTATCATTGCGTGATTCATTTCAGTAATAAGTTGGATTAAGACAATTGGATATTACGTACATAACTAATAAACGGAATAGATATCGTCATTATCATCGTACACAATTGTTAGTTCTTTATTAGTTAATCGCTAGTAAAATGTTCCAGTTCTATCCAGTAAAATGTTCATGTTCTGTAAAAGTGATATTTTCGTGCGTGATACGAACGTGGTCGGTCGTATTCATGAAGTAATTTTGAAATTAAACTCGAAATTCTACGATTATTAGATTCTATTACTTACATTAATTCTATCATATCGTATCATCGTAAAATGTTATAAATTATTTTTAACGAGGTAACTTTGTATCGAAAGAATAAATGATTTAGAAAGTCAGAAGTGTACAATGGAAGTAATGAGTTCCTGTATCGAGTGTACTATAACATAATATTTCTGAAATTTATGAAATATGTAACGATTCGTGAATAAAACATGAGCAACAATTTTTTTATATCGATTTTGGCATTAAAGAGATATTGTTATTGAAAATTCGAATGAAAATTGGCAAAAATATAAATAGAAAAATATCTGAATGGTTAGAATAATTTGAAATTTCTTTTGTTGTTGTTTTCGATAAGTTTTCTTTCATTTATAAATCAAATATTTCCATATTTGTAAACGAGAAAGAAAAAAAACATTTATTTTTTTAAACAAGAAGGAAACATATATTATTTTATCTTGAATTGTATATATATATTAAGACGTGAATATTGGCCAAAAAGCTAAAGATTATGGACAGATGCGTAGAAATTGATGTTATTGTACACGAAAACTCAATATATCTTTCGTTCAGTGACCTTTCAAGTTTTCTGGCTTGTGTATATTTCTAAGAGATTTCGGATTAGTTCGAAGTTAGACTTTCAAGAACAAACATTCATTTCTTAAATTGTTCTTCTTAAGGAGGATTTTACGATTCTAGAAAAGATTCTAAATTCTTTTGTATCTATTATATCTTTACATTCTATATCTATACAACCGATTTCTCATAAATCTTCTTTCTAAATTTTCAAAAATTTAAACGACAGTTAAAATCACTTAAAATGAGTAAATTCATAATAGACAATTGAACGTTTAAATAGCAGGATAGAATTAATATATTATAACAGTGAAATTTGAAATGTAAGTTTACCGATATAAATAATATTGCATGACAATTGCTTCAAATTGATTTCATTTATTTGAAATGCATAAAATATAATAGGTAAATAGTGAAATATTCAAATTAATGTTATGAAAAATATAGACAAAATATATAGTGTTATTTCTTATTCATACATATATACATTTTAAAATCCTATTATATATATAGTGATTCCATTATATTTATGTCATTTCAAATATCTTGAAAAAAGATTTATAGTTTCCTGAATTTATCTGAATGCTTCTTGCGTCCATCTTTATCCCTATTTCTTTTGAAGAGTATCCTTCTATCTTTTAGTTTGAAAAATTTTTCGTATCGCGATACTTCTATTCGCTAGAATGCCATCTATGAATAGCCATGGATATACACACATGTACACATATATGTATATGTATATATGTACACATCATATTGTATGCGTATATACTTATATGAAACTCATCTTATTTTATTTATACAAATTATAAATACACAAAATCTCTCGTGTTATAGAAAATAAATTATACATCTTCGTTTGTTTAATTGTATATACATATAACATTTAAATTAATTTAAATACTTGAAGCGAAATGGCATTATAATAAGAACGAAAGATTTATTCTTATAGGAATCGCATTATTTCATTTTTAATTGTCAGATTAAACAATTGGAATCTGAAAGAGCATCGAAGCGAATCCTTCAACGGAGATTGTTTAATTCTGAGGACCCTATTTCATTAAGGTCATCCTTTTTAGCATAGATTTAATTAATTCCTGTCAGTTCTTGGTCTAGATTGATGAAAAATTAAATTGCAACCATTCTTCTCTGGAAAGTCTTCTTTATCGTTTTCCATGATACATCTGTAAATTAATTAGATTTTTCCAATGAATATCACACAAACGAATACTTGAACTTTTAAAGTAAAGTTTTCGAAAAAAATTCGAACTTTTTGTCATCACTATTTTATTTTTGCAATATAATTCTTTTGCGATAATTATTTTTTAAATTAATATATATATCATTTCAAGTTAATTTCTTTCGTGTACGAAAGCATCGTAAGATTCTTTTCTTCGCTTTTTTCATTTCCAAGATCACCTATTATCATGAGAAACTCGCTGGCGTAAGCGTTACTGCCTTTATTGCCCGGCCACAGATTGAGTAGCACTACTAGCTTCGAGTAGAATCATCCGTCCATGATCGGCCAGAAGCAGTTTAAGGCTTATCTATTGATCCTAGGTGCTTTGATCTCTAACTTTTTTCAGTTTACGAGTAAATAATAAATTTAATAAGAACAATTTTGCATTACAATAATTTAAATTATAAAATTTATATCGTCAATCATTTCAACAATCTTCGTCATCTCTCGACGTCATAATCCTAATCTTTCTTATTTTAAATATTTTCAATTAATTTTATTATTCTTAGAATGCAAAATATTTAAGCCTCATCTTCAAATTTTATGATGATTTTCACAGTTCTTCGGAAATATCTTGTCGATGCTGAAGTTTCGTCACATAAACATAAAACATAAACGTCAAAGTTTACTGTAAGATATGTTCAATATGCTTAATAAGTATTTAAAAGAAATTTTTTATCTACCAATACTTACATGAACATTCTATTTTGGTTTTAGATCTTGTATTCTCAATAATCATCAAAGTTTCGTTTTTCCAAGTCTTTGTTCTTAAATTAGATTCGTGTAATTAGAATCATTTTCGTTCTTCGTTATAAAATGCAGCAACTATTATGGATATAATGTAAGGAAATTTTTCATGCTTTCCATAAACTTGTAACATTGATTAATGACTTAAAAAACAGATTATAGCGTAACTCAAACATTTTATCACAAAGAACGTTTAATTTTTCGTATCTCTTTATTTATGATTTAATATTCGTAAACTCGATTCTATTTCAGGAAAGATTATTAAAAAATTATTAATATTTTTTTTAAATATATAAACATATTCGAGATTACGCTCGTTTTTGCTTCCTCTATCGATTGTTTTTTCTCGAAATTCAGAATATTAGCTTATCTCATGCATTGATACTATCTATTTTTCACGGGATCTATTCCTGACTCATTCCTTAGCGATGTCGATTATTGGCTATTCTCATCTTTGAGGAAACCACTAAACGAACGAGAAGAGAGAAGAAATAAAGGATCGTATAATGTAAAAGTGGAAAGGAAGTCTTCATCTTTCATTTTTTTATTTTTCTTGAAATCTTGCCGGAAAATCGTGTATTCTATCGCGACGACGTTCCTTCCTTTTTGTTTCCCTTTGAGTCTCGTTTTTCTGAAGAATGGTCTCTGAATTCCTCTGAAACTGAACTCATTGTTGGCAGGTTGACTTCGCGTAAAAGAGTAAAATTAGAAACGTTTGAAACATTTTTGAACATGGGAGAAACGATCAAAATTCGGGATAAAAATTATTCACAAATGATATATTCGATGATATATTTTAATATAAGAACGAGAGGTATTTTATTTCACATTATTGATTAAACAATAATTAGATAATTAATAAATCAAACGGGAAACTAATTTAACCACTCAACGAATGATTGAGTATTCGTCGTTTATTCCAAACAAAGGTACGTAAACTCTTCGTAAAATCGGTAGGAGATCCCGGATTCCGTAGTAACGAGGGCATAGAAGGAAAGATCAACAGAAATGCGATCAATAAAAGAGTTGGAGAACACATAAAGGAATTTGAAAAGCAATTTTCGTTCTATTTTACAGCAGAATATTACATTCTTAAGTAGGACAAGGAAACGGAACAAACAAAAATGCTTACGACAATGTTAACATAGAGCGGTGCCCATCAATTACCAATAATACTATCACAATCATGAATATTATAAGAAAAAAAAAAAGATGGGAATAAAGTAAAAAGAAAGAATAGTTCCCTCGAGCTGCACTTAACTCGACCAAAAAGAAAGAAAGAGGAAAAGAAAAAAAGAACAAGAATTTTACGAAAAAAAAAAGCGAACGATTACAATAGATTCGTAAAGCAATGGAGCCGATAATTCGGAATGAGGGATTGTACGAGTTCCGTTATCGGGAAATTTGTTCGTTTTTCTCGATTAAAGGAAAAAAGAGAGAGGCTTCTCAGAATGGCGATAAAAAGAAAATCGGAAAGAAAAACAGGGAGCAAGGTGAGAATCAGAAGGGGTTAAAGTAGCGAGCAACAATGTTAGAACTATCCAGCAGACGTGGACGGTCTGTGTGCTCCGGCCGCGGAGGCTGCGCGGAAAAATCGATAGCCAACGCCAACCGACGGCGTCGTCGTCGACGGCGGCGGTGGCGGCGGCGGCGACGACGGTAACGGTAGCCTGTGGTGGCGGTGGTGGTAGGTAGTATTGGTGGTGGTGGTGGTGGTGGTAGTGGTGGTGGTGGTTGCGAGTAGCGCGATAGAGTCCGATGGTGCAGTCAACGTTGGGACCGGTAGCCCAAAAGACACACGCGGATCTCACGCGTTCTCTTCACACCCCTCTCGTCGAGCACCCCTTCTGACACCTCTTACATCTTCGAACGGTCGTACGGCCCTGAAAGAAACGTGGCGTGATTCGAACTACATATTTTCTCTTTCTCTCTCTCTCTCTCTCTTTCTCTCTCCCGTCTTAGGACACGCTCCAAGTCCGCAGGCAAACGAACACGTAGCAGCCGTATACATCGGCCATGGTGCTCGTTTACCGGGCCGAGTGGTGGGTGTGTGATAAAAATATAATGCTGGTGACGCGCGTGACACGATACAACGCGATATGACAGTTCCTTCGGTTCTTTGGTCGTCGTATCCCTGCTGCGTATGGATTCGCGTGTGACCAGACGATAAACGCAATGTTGTGACGCGTGACACACCGCGCACCGGTCCGCACACGGCGTTTCGATGCTCAGGGACGTTGCCACTGTTCCTTCGCCTCCTCTTCTCTCGCGCACATCCGAGCATGGATGATAAATGCTCGAGCGAACGGTAAATGCCATCCCGGGACCCGAATTTATCGATTTTCGTACACACGCGTATCATTTGATCGGTATATGTGATTTATTCTACGTTCGGATAAGCGGTGTGCTCGTTTTCGGTGTAACGTTTTCCTTGTTCACCAGGATTTTCCATTTCCACACCGTGTCACAGGTTCTCGCAGAAATATGACGCTACCGCTACGCGCCTTTTTGAGGACAATGACCCCGTGCACCTTGCTTTCTTCCTAGTGTGTCTCACGTTCGTTGCTGATTTTAACGTTTTTACTTTTTTTTTTCTTTACTTATCTTTCCGCTCCATTTGTCCGAACAAGGGACATTTTCTACGGAGTTTATTCTCGAATATTTCGATTATACTCGGAAACGAATAATTTTCATTTCACCGACCTATACGTTATACGATTTCGGATTTAATACGGAAAAATCGTACGTGTATCTTCCAATTGCACCGCGACATTTAACAACAAGAACTTTATGCGACACTTTTAACAATGTCACACGGTATACGACACTAAAGTCATTAGTAACGTTCCAACTAGACCGAATGCGGTTTTTGCGGTACTTCAATTTCAGTGGGTACATGTATATAACGTTATTTATAGTTTGCAATTTGTCGCGTTGAAACTAAATCTCTCTTTAAACATACGCAATGATGCGTGTTTATAGACGTAGCGTTGAAATAACATCACGATCTTTTTGTTTTTTCTTTCTGATTGTTTGCTTTGCATAATTCCTAGTGCAATCTATAATGTATAAGCAGACAAGAAATACCGAGATAATATTTTTATCTAATCACAATCTCTACCGAGTATTTCTTCTTCTTTTTTTTTTTTACAACGTAATGTCATCGTAATCTGATCATAAAGTTGATTATTTTTCTCCCGCAATTTGATTTCATCTTATGAAATCTTACACGTATGTGCCACCTACGTTTCCCTATTGTGATTTCCCTCTCTCGTCGCATGAGCATATTAATCAGTGTTGTGGTTTACTACAATGCATTCCAACATGCATAACACTGAAATATTCTCCTTTATGTTCTCCCCTTCTTCCATCATTCTTTTACTCTGTGTCACTTCTCTGCCTCAAGAGCAATCCTCTACTCTTGTCGAGTCTACTCCAACGTATCCCTGTGTACAGGCTAACGTAAGAATGAAAGGTTAAAAGCATTACGAGCCGTAAGTTCTATACAATTATTATTTTTCCACTCTTAGCTAATTGTACACCGGAAAATTGTTCGAAATCTAATTGTCGTTCAATTTTCATTGCATTGTTTCTTTAAAACCGCTCTATCTGTCCTTTATAATTTATAAATCATCATCAATTATCATCACTAGATCGATTTTTATATTTTTCATTTATTCCACGTAACAGTGACGATCCTAAACAATCCCAGCATCCTCAAATTGTTCCCTTTGAGCTAGTTGTCGACATTCGGTATGCCGAGATACATGACACGTCACTTTGATCAGTAAATTGATTCGATGGACCCGGAGTAATTAGCACACGGATCTTAATTCACTCGGTAAATCGATCAACTTGACCAACAAGGAATTTCAAATATTTTCGTCATCTTCATTTTACATTCCTCGACGTTTGCAACTATTTTCCATTTAATCCAATCGTCTTCATAATTCATCTACTTCACCTCGAGTGATTAATTTTAATAATACGATCGATACTGCAGATCTTGCATCTCGTTCCCTCGTAATTCTCTAACCTCCATTTTCTTTCCAAAATTATCTTCCTTGTACACTTGACGATGGTGTTCTCTCTTTCTCTCTCTCTCTATCTCATATTTCACGAATTAATCTCATCAGTAAGGTGATTATAAAATTTTTCAACTATTTTATTCCTCGCGTATCTCCTCAAGAATTGTCGCTCGCTCGCGAACAATATTATTCTCGAATTTATACCGTATCTTTCCCTTTGTGCTTCATCCCGGTGATTGGCCAGAATATTTCGAATAGTTTGCGGTTGCATCGCGGCATCGAGTTTCTGATATAGGTATCGCGATGCAAAACATATTCCATGTTTGGAGGAAAAATTCCGAGACGCTTCGATAAAATCAATTTCGTTTCGGATATGGAACAATGTTCGACGTTACTCGTCGCCCGAACGAAATTCTGCTACATAAACTATTTTACAGTTGATGCGCATAACGTGTCATAGACGAAAATTCGCTTCCTTTTTTTTTTTTTTTTTGCATTTCGATTTTATTCGCTTTGGTGTTCGACTCGAAGCCAGGGAATATCAAGCTCTATTTTGATCGATAACTCTCTTTCCCGGGATATCATCCCCGGGGGTAAGTTGATCAAAGTATTCGAGTAAGCGAGATTTAATTTTTGTTCCAACTTGGCAACTTAATTTGATGTTTTTCACTTTCCTCGAGCACACGCTTCTCCATAATACGATGGCAAACATCAGATTGATGGACAGCGTTGAAAGCGCGATAAAATTTTCTATTTTTATTTCGAGCTTCCCTTTTTAATATTCCTCCGTTATGATGTACAAAAAAAAAAGAAGAAAAGAGAAAACATCAGATATTCTCTAAGACAAGAAGCTTCGTAATTCTTCTCTTCGAGAAATCTACGTCCCTCGATATTTTTAAAAATAAAGCAGAAAAGGCTCGAGAAAAAGACCATCGTTCTTCCTTTCTCCTGTTCGCGAAGTTTAACGATGTATTCGAACGTGAAATAATAATCGAATTGAAAAATTGTAGCTGGGAAAACGCGACAACCAGGGATGGAAAATTTTTCGTTTATTTTCCAGCAGGTCGATACCTTGTTATCGGAAAACACTAGTCATTCTGATAAAACTGTATGGCGGATATCGAGATAAATTACGAAACAGAGCCTCCATTCCGACCTATATGATTTTCACAAGAATATATGGTGATAGTTTCCATTTTTGTTACAGCGAGAAAAGACACGACCTTCGTCGTAAAATCATCGTATCGTGAACGAAACCTTGCCTCGAAAATGGATCATATCCGAAATTCATTCGTGCTCGCATCTTCAATCCTCTTATAAGCGCAATCTTTCTTTATCCATCTTCCATTAAAATCGAAAATCCTTTGTCAAAAATGTAATTACGCAGGTATCAGGTGTTCGTGCACACATTTTCTCACGTACATATTTTCCTCTATCGCGTATCTCGTGTCTCTCCGCTAATGCGCCCGTGCTCGAAGTATGTACCCTGTGTGTTGGGTTAGGAAAATGTATAAATCTAGTGATTTACAGCGAAGGGTTGTTGAAAAGACGCGGAAGAAAAACGCGCGTGCTCGGCGACGCGGGAAAGCCTTGGCGGAAAATTCACTTTCATTTTTCTTCTTTTTTCATATATTCTCGTATATTCGCTCTCTTTCTCTCTTTCTCTCTTTCTTCCCCTCTTGTATATCCCGTGAAATGTTAGACTCAAACAACTAGACTAATGACCGAGCTTTGAAAATCTCGCGATATTTCTCTCCATCGCAAAGTTATTTCTCTTTCTCTCTCTCTCTCTCTTTCTGCTTATATCTCGTTTCTGCGAAACATTTTAATGTCTTATTCGGTTTAAAGGGATCCTTTTATTTCGAGAGAAAATTGTGTACTCTTTTCTCACGAATCTATATAACTTCCGTCTTACTTATCTTATTGTTTAAAAAAATAGGTGCAGTTCTCCCCGACGAAAGTACGCAAGTAAATCGCATGCTTGCAAAATTTGGAGGATTATCGATCGAACATGTTTACACCAACTTTGTTATAAAGGATAATCAATGTTACGCGAACTAGTGAAATTTAAAAAGGAGAAACGAGAACAGAGTTAAGTCCGTGTAGCACAAGCGTTGGTGATCCCGTGGCAACGAGTGAGATTCCCCCGCAGAGCAATAAAGTGCAGCTTTTTATTTTCCACTTTTTAGGACGAGCATTCAAAGTGGAAAAAGATTGTGTCGGACTAATCCGCGATTTCTGTATGGCGGTAAAAAAAAAAAAGAGCAACAATGAAAATCCGTGGAACTATGTGTGTTCGATGAGAGATTTAGCTGAGAAATCTCCACATTGAATCGTGTTTTTTTTCTTTTTTTTTTTTGGCAACACGCATTGGTTTTTGTTTCTACGTTATGTACACGCTGTTGCGTGTCATCGTGCGAGTGAAATTTTGGGATCAAGAGATTTGGAGATTCGTCGAGATCGGTTGGCATTGATCAGATAATTATTTGGGAATGGACGTTGTTTCACCGCGGAAAAGAAGGATGGAGGAGAGAAACTCGACATTTTCGAGGACAACGGGAAGAGGTGATCGTTCTTTCGATTTTTGTGATCATCGGCTCAACGCATCTTTCGACCATGAATACTTGGAATTTGAAGAGGTGTCGTTTCTTTGTGATGAAGTGAACAACGTTTTCGAAGATAATTATCGATCGAGTTGCTTTGACAAGAATCCGTATATAAATATTTGTATAGAAATTGAATGAACAAACCGAGTGTTCGAAATATGCATCGTGAAAAAGGATAAAATTCTCGATGGGATTCTTTCGTATTCGGAATTTTCCTTTAATCGAAGAAGATTATATTATACGGAAGATAGAAAAATACTCGATGAAAAATATTCGAAGAATCGTTATGTTTGAAAGACATTATATTTGCTCTTAATGAAATCGCGTGGAATTCAAGCAAGATTCCAAAATTTTGGGAGAAAACATGGACAATAACCATGGAATTGGCGAAAAGAACACAAAGGGTGTGAGGTAAGTCAAAGGAACGTTATTAAAATTATAAAGTTTTAGATATTAGTTTTGCAAATGAACTTTAAAACTCTCCAAAGAGGAAATAACTTCTCTTGCGATGTACTATGTACTACAAACTGAAATAGCCTTTTTTTAAATATATTGTTTCTATCTCCAGTAGCAATTATGATCACGTCACATCGAACTACGTTATTCATCCAAAAATTTTTCTCTGTCCGTGAAGAGAACTCAAAGACGCGATAAATTATGAAGTTAGACAATTTTCTCGACAACAACGATAAAAAAAGGGGGGAGGAAGTTAGTTTGACTCGAGGCAAATTTTCTTTAGATAGAAAAAAAAAAGAAAAAAAGAGAAAAGAAAAGAAAAAAGAACGACGAACCGCCTTGACCTCGTTCTACTTTTTTTTATAACACGTTGCACACGTTGCACAGCTTCTTTGCTAGACATAGGCACCTCGGAAAGACGAATACACCCCCACCCCCCTCCTTCGTTTCTTCTTCGCTCGTTCTTTGCCAAAAGCCTTGTCGACCTCTCGAGGGCGACGACCCGGTTATCTATTAACCAGCGGATTTATTCCCCTTTCCATGCTTTCGTTTTACTCCAGAATGCTAAATGGAAGATTGTAAAAAATTTTACTCTTCCGCTGTATGAATGAATACGAGCTCCTTGCTTCTCTTTCATGTAAAAAGGGTGCATTGTATTTCTACTTTTGGCTATTTCAACTAGTAAATACGGTAAAACATCGATTATTCGAATTAATCAGAAGAGGAGAATCCATTTCGGATAGGCGATTTTTGATAATCGATTAGAAAAATCCAAATTTATATATATGCATGTGACATAACTAGAAAGAAAGAATTTTCGAATACGAATGTTCTTACATAAAGAAAGATTATATAGATGAAATATATTGTAAAAAAAATAAATTAATAGTTATTTTGTTACAAAATATAAAAATTCGCATTTGCATAATCGAAATTCGGATGATCATTCTATTATTAAATGCATTTACAATATAGTATATTAAAAATAACATTAATTACAACGAACAACGTATTTTGGATAAAGCAGAGGAAGGAAAAAAATAATCCTCATATTTATCGTTTTTACCTTTTATAATCGTTTGTCATTCCGCTCTATTTGATCCGAAATGTCGGATTTGGAACAGCCTTATTGGGAGGAATTTATCGTGTCCTGTTTTTGTTACGGTTCTGCGTTTATTTTTCGCGATATATACAGCTTCTTTGCTAAGCAACGGTTAATAAACTTAACGATCCTGCACGATTGTAATTATAAGGACAATTTAATCGTCGATAAAACGTAAAGACAAAAGCATCGCGATAATTTTTGCCCAAAAGCTTTATTTTATTGTGTTTTATTTCTTCAAATCGTTTGCGTTTGATAAATTTTGCATTTTCTTTTATTTTCCACGACCGAATTTGTGCACGAAGCATTGTTTTTATAACGTAAAGTTTTACAATAAACATTGCACAGCCGAAAAACAAATATTTATCACCGTAGCTTTATTCATTCTTCATTTGATGGACTTCTGTCCTTGTACACCCACATCCAGTGGTACTATATAATTCGTGTGGTTAAATCTGCGAATTAATTTAAGGAGAGAAATAAATCGAAATCTGATTTTTAGATTTGTAAAATTCGAATCTAAAATATAGTGACAAAATTATTCAAATAGTCAGCTTATAGTATATAACAATAATTATTCTTTTAATCTTTTACACAAACATTTAATTTTTATTTCTTCTTCGTATAAAATATTAATAACGATGGAATAATAAATTCGTTTCAAATATTTTGAAAAACGAATCTTTAAAAATGTATAAATTATTTTAATGCGGTGGATATTAAATTTTTAATATTTCGTTCAATTTTACATTTTATGATACATGTTATGCGTTTCTATTACGAATGATCTGTGGATGGGAAAAGCATTTATACATACCAATAAATTAGGTTTACTAATGTATCATGATAATTAAGAGGAAATGTAGATACTATTAAATAACCTTTAACTGGTAGATTCGCACAATGATAGTTAGTATGATCATAATTCTATCTATATCTCGAACATCTGATCCAAATAATCGAAGGATTATTCATATTTGTACATACGATTATAATACTAAGTAGTGTATGTTAATTAAAATTAATATTCAATGATGTTAAATTTTATGCAAATTCAAAGTTGGATCATTGAAAGTTAATGAAAGAAATCTGATTGATATATGAATGGTATTATCATTTTATTAATATTCATTTTGCTGAACTGCATGTTCTATTTCGATGCATCATTAAATTTATTTAACTTGTCCCCGTTTTTGATTTTTTTTCAGCATTATTCTTATTATTTTGATTAAAATAACACATATAATTATATAATTGAAGCATGAGTCCTTTAAATTGTAACAGGAAGAGATACGGAATTCCGTTTATTATTATTTGAAACGCAAATTTCATGTAATTTTCAGTACCTTGTTTCGCATGTAATAGGAATATTTTATATATTACATCGTGCAATTTCCATGTAACGATTCTTTTCTCTGAACCATAATTAAATTTACAATTAATAATAATTAAACTTGACACAATAATCTTTACATTGCGCGTGTTTTAAAAAGATTTTGAGATATTTATTTATATTTGATCGAAAAATTAAGCAACGTTCTACGAAAGATATTTTATAAAAAATCTGTGTATTAAAAATTTTACAAAAAGATTTACATACAAATTTTACAAAAAATTATAAGGGAAAAAAATATCTTGGATACATTTGAGAGAGAGAGAAAGAGACAGAAACAGATTAATCAGAAAACACATTAATGATAACGAATGCAACTATGTTAGCAGTAGATAATATTATAATTTCAACGCCATCTCGTTACATGCAGTATATATTACATTAAACAAGAGAAGCTTTTACCAGTCTAATCCAAAACCGTCACCGAAGAGATTATCGTCAACTACCTGCATCGTCGCGTCTGCTCGTCATAATCGTTTATTCAGGGTGTAGCTTGAACTTTGGACAAATTTATGAAACAACCTTGGAAAGGAAAGTAGAAGTACGTTTTTTATTTAAAATTATTTGCTAAATATATCTGCTAAAACGCGTGTACATACGATCGGTATGCACGTATGCATATAATGTATATACATATTTTAGAGAAATCCTATTTGTAGTTGCTATCCGTAGTTTTAGTTAATTAGCTCTGAGTGCAATGACCAGACTAGTGTCAAGCGGGAGCTGCAAGGGTATTTTTGCGCCGCCAATCAGGTTAATAACGTTTCCCTCGACTATTGGCAAGAATCGTGTGTGCACAAACGTATCTGGCTCACGTGTGTACACACGTACACATCTACGGCCAATCTCATTAAAGGAGCCAATTGTTTCCAACTCATATTCAAAGTTGCATTCGTAGAGGCATACCATAGCTTTCCGTTTTCCACGTCAATTCCTTCCCACTTGCCACGAAAATGAATGGGAGGACGTCAACGACGTTGGGAAAACAAAATTATCGTCGTCGGACGATGGTTTCCACGGCCGAATAGAAAACCGGTTTTTAAGCCCCTCTTTCAATTCCATGGGTTACCATCCCCTTCGTCTTGTTTGAAAAATTCTAAAGTCATCATTATTGTGGAGTTTACAATGTATAGTTACAATGTTACGGGGAAAGAAATACTTCTTTCTTCTGTAGTGGATGTATTTCCTGTTGCGATTAAAAAAAGGAAAAAAGAATTAAAGAGATTAAAAGATTAATACGCTGTCTTTAAATAGTGTATCAAATTAATTATGCTTCTTTATTTTTCCACTTTTTCTCAGCGAGAAAATTGAGAAAATTCAATCAATTTGCTCTGTCAAAGATTGCGCTTTTCAGAAGCGAATATCTGAAATATTTTACCATTCAACTATCGTAAATTATCTCTTTTTTGATAGCGCTTTTATTGAGATTTATTGAGGATCAAAATACATTTCAAAGGAATGAAAATCGGCAGTTTTGTGACGAAAATATCCGTCGTTTATAATATCACGATATTCCAATCGATTTTTCAATGTATTTTCTTTGATTATCTTTTCGATTCTTTTTTTTAAACATCGAGATTTCATCGTCACTTATAACGATCATATTAGAACATTATCATTCCGATTCAATAAATCAAATTCGATCAATGGATTTATAAATAAGACACTTAACATTAATTACTCGAACGTTTTATTCTAAATTTAAACGATCCTAATTCAATAAATCAAGATACGAATAATTCTATGAATAATACTACGAATGTTAAACGTTAACAGTTTCGATTACTATTCTATCATTATTCCCGTAAACGTTTGAATAGATGAATCCTCCCACCTTTAACAAGTATTCCTTACAAGTCCAGACATAACCAATTTCAATTATACCGAGTAATCTTCATTGCCGCAACTCTCAGGTTACCGCGAACAGTGCAAACTTGCGAGACAAAGCTCGCATCATAGAATCGTCATACTTGCGATGCATGTTTCCGTATAGAATTATACGTGTATCGTAGAACTAGAATTGTGAAACTTCCCTTCTCTCTCAGCCTCGCTCGTTTAAAATGAATTGAATATATTCCCTTTTGTCCACGATCTTTCCTCGATCCAGTTTTTCCCCCCGAATGGAACGAGTCTACGTGGAACTCGATGTTTGAAATCCATTTTAATATTAACGTTTCGTGTTGTTCCTTTTTTTTTCTTTTTTTCTTTCACTCGAAACGTTCTTTGGAAACATTAAATCACATTTGCGTTTTCCTATAATTGCGTAAAATCTTGCACTCTTTGTGCTCGTAATGCATTTTAACAGACTACCGCCGTTTCTTCGTCGTTAATTTCGTAATTTCGCATTTATTTCGCGCTCCCATTAAATCCTCCGACAGGTAACGAGGTCGTGCGGTACTTATAATAAAAATTGCATTCGATACTTGAGCCGCGTTTCGAGTCTTACGAGATTCGACGCGATGTGATGTCAATTTTACGAAAATTGTAACGAAATTATTGGAATTTTGCAATTACAGCTTTCTAAATATCGAAAAATTTACCATTTTCAAGCGTGGGATTTCATTTGGAATTAATTCCTAACACACGTATGTCATCCCTCAACGCCGATGTCGAAAGTTTTCTAATATCGGAGTTATATCACTTCTAACGTGACACAGGTACTATTATTTTCGCATAAGCATGAAATAATGGCAGGTCATTCGCAAAATAACCAAAGGTTGACTTATTTACCATATTTTGTCGAGAAAAGTTAAGATTAAAAAAGAATCAATGTTTATTACGCATCCTTTTTCTGGCATCTTGCTTTAATTCACGCGTACACTTTAATGTTGCACATATTGTATCTTTGAGTTGCGAGAATATATTACTGCTTCTGAGCTTTCTCATTTTGAACTTGTCACAAGGCTCGACGTTCATTTAATTACACGCATGACATATTAAGGCTGAAACAATTTTCTCCTTCGATTACTTGTAATAATTTCGGTACTCGTTATCCTCTCTCACCGGTTTTACTCTTTGTGCTGGATATAATAGCGGTACTTAATAAACAATCATACACAGCGTCAGGCAAAGTTCGCTTTTAACTGCAAACTGGAATATTAAGAGGAATTTACGTATTAATTCTCAAAAGGATTCGAGCGTGATTTCAAAGTTGGCTAAAGTTTTACCCATACCTTGACGTTTATCAGATTTATTTTTCATCAAAATTGATCATCATGTCGTCGCAACATATTATATTATAAATATGTATTTCATAATATAATTAATCATACAAACAAATAACAAGTATATTAATATATTATCATAACATGTATAACGACACATTGTTTTGTAATCACATATCGTAATAATTATAATATAATAAGAGGATGAGGTTTAGCAAAAATCTTTTTATGGAAATATCGAAGATTTTTAAAAAAGATCTTCAACTAATTTATAAAAAAATGATTATAATGTCTCGTCAAATTCGGAGACGGAAGACAGAATAACAGGGAGGTTATATATAATTATGTTTTCGCGTTTAATTTCTTTTATAGAAACGTTAAATGAGCTGCCAATTCCCACTTTAACGAAGCTGAAACTCGTGACAGAATCGCGAAGGGTCGTGGAGAAAAAAATGTACGACGCGACGAGGAAAATTGATTTACGATATCTCAACAGTGGCGATGGGATCTTATATCGGATATTGCGCGACACTATTTTCACGGAAGGCACTGTTGCTGGTCACGAGCTGTAAAGAAAAACGTAAGAAGCATTAGATATCGATAATCTGTCTGCTGCCCGATTTAATTTTTCTTGATCGAGATTTTTGTTTGCAAATTTCATTCACATCTCCTCTTCGTTCCGTTGATTTGTAAATTTGATTATTTTTCAGACAGATTTTTTTCTTCGCTACTTTGTTTCCTATCCTGTATGAAATGTTAACTTTCGTTTCCATCTTCTTCTTTTTTCTTTTTAATCCAATACTATTCCGAGCATACAAATCGTTTCTCATTCAATCAAGAGTTTATGAATTTTCTACCTTTTCTTTATTTTCTGATAACAATTTTTCATTTTCCATTTTATACTTGGTTCAGAACTTTTGATTCTTTTCCTTTTTAATTCGATATTACCTCAGGTATACAAATCGTTTCTCATTCGATCAAAATTTTATTTTTAAATTTTCTTCTCTTTTCTTCTCTTCGTTTTCTGATAAAATCTCTTTTAATCCGTATGAAATATTACACTATAATTCATTTAAAACGTTTATTTCCATTTTCTTTTCTTTCCTTCCGTCATTTTGTTATTACTCGAAGTAAAATCGTTTTTTATTCAGTCAATAATAATTTATCATCCTCCTCTTATTTTGTGTATAAAATCTTTACAAATTCGAAATTATACACGCTCTATCCTTTTCTCTTGTTTATTTCTTCTGGTTATCCTTTCGTCCATCTCAATTGTTTCGATTTATTTTCGAGAATAATGATTCGGGTGCAAATATGGATGTATCCTGATAAGATTTTGCAAGTTAAAGCACTATCCGAGAAATGCAATGGCAGGAATGCAACGAATTGTTCGACTGTAATAGAGATGCGCGAACAGCGAAAGTTTCTGAACAAATTTACAGTATTTGGCTAGCCTGCATTCGGTCGACGATATGGTAGTTGCAGTTCTCCTCCAGTTCTATCAACAATTCGATGATATTACAAAGTTTTGTTCTATCTTGTTTGAAGTCGTGTGGCAAGGGAGTTATTGCAAAATTTAAAAGCATCTTCTCCGCTTCGAATACATATTGGCTGTGTTTGTGATTCAATCGCATAAGTTTTTTTTTTTTATAATATAACGAACGTTCAAAAAGTATCTGTGATATCGAAACGAAAGATAAACGTTTGTATCTGCACGATATTTAAATTAGAATGGTAATAAATTGTTCCACATATTGTATCGCACAGGTGCGATTCGCGATAAAATTCCAACATAAATTTATAATATTCGAAAATTGTTGAACGTATTAAAATATGTACGAGGGCAAGTTAATATTTATCTGCAATGTATTTATAAAATTTATTAAGTGATAAATTGATTCGATCGAAAACATTTTATTCAAAAGGTAATGTAATCGTATCGATAAAGTAAATGTATTAAAAGAAGATTATATTAAAAATACAATATTACAAATATTATATTAAATCATCCTCTATATAAGAAATATCGTCTTACATATTTATGAAACATCATATATCGTACATATTTAAAATAAAATTATAAATAACCACCAACTATACGTTTATAATGAAAAATTAAGTAGACGATACATACATATTACTACATTCTTCTAAATCAATACCAAATATTATCGTTCTGCGAAATTTTTTTTAAATAGCAAACTACAGAAACTGCAGCATTGAGCAAATTTTTAATTTAGAAATTTAAAGAATCGTCTTAATCACAAGAAATATTATTTTTCTTCGTGAAATTATTCCTTTGAAAATGACACTGCCTATTAGGATGATCCAATATATTGCTAAGAATGACTAATTTACTCGATCTCTTAATGAAATAAACGAAACTTTGGAGTGAAACTTCCCTCTTACGTAATGTTTATCTAATAGAATAATTCCACGATAGTTATTAACTAGTTTGAAACAGGGGAAGCCGGTTAGTTACTACTACCCACCTCTTAACCGTACATCTTCTTATAAGACTGCGTAAGTTTCCTTTAAAGTCTTCGGTTTGGGGGTATCAGTTTCCCGCAGGTGTCGTCGAAGACACCGAGGGAACTAAATCGACGTGTACAAAGTTCACGATAGATATCACCGATTGAAACAACTGCATGCATACGAGCCGTCCATTTCGAACCTGTCCATCTCTATTTCAGTTGAGTAGACAGTTGGTACTTGCTTGCAAATGGCTTTCGCATCGACCGATACGTCTGGATAGCGAGCACAATTCGCTGTTCTCGTCGGTCAAACCTATCTCTGGTGAAACGTGCTAATCCATACTTAACGAGTTATACGAACTTTCTTAAATTATTATATTCCATCGGTTTTATGCAAATTTTCAATCTCAATAATGTATTTATATAGTAAAATGTTGAATGTATCAATAAGAAAATAGAAAAAATCGCGATAACGATAAATGGATTAGGAAGGAATCAGAATTAAAGAAGAAAAATGTAAATTTCAAAATCAATGTAAATTTAGTGGATGATTGCATAAAATTACCTCGTTTAGTTGTATCTCGCTAAAATTTTATTTCCACGATATTATGTAAATTAAAGAACTGAATTTGCATCGTTGAGATGTAATTTAATACAGCAAATAGGGATATTGTTAGTAGATTTTTCATTTATTGAATGACATAGATAAGAAGGGAAATTTTTTTTTATCTTTTTAAAACTCGGTGATGCTTGTTCAAATATGTTGGCGGAATAAAACGAAGGATAGAATTGAACTAACAACGTTTCACAGTCGGACGAAATGCAACTTCATTTCCCTTAACGAAGATACCTGGATCGATTCGTGAAGGATGGACGGTTTTAGGTTATCGCGATAGTCTTTTCTTTTTTTCTTTTTTTTTTTTTTTTACGATTTTTACAAGATACGTAGAAAAGGAAGAGATTCGCGAACGTTCTAAACTTGGTCTTGTAAGCGGAATTCTCGACT
This sequence comes from Apis cerana, assembly GCF_029169275.1. Taxonomy (NCBI): domain Eukaryota; kingdom Metazoa; phylum Arthropoda; class Insecta; order Hymenoptera; family Apidae; genus Apis; species Apis cerana. Next base: position 5,952,195 of record NC_083863.1, read on the forward strand.
CGAATGCTTTCAAGTACCTTTTCCAGGATAATTGAAAATCTACTCCTGTGGTTTTTCCGTGGTCGAAGTGCTTTCGCTTCTTTCTCCTCCTCCTCCTCCTCTTTCCCTCTACCACTCGAAAACGCGAATTATGCATGCACCCCATCCTCAACGGTGAGACTGAACGCAGGGTGGAAAGACCTGTGCCATCCCTATGTTTGATATAACATCACATGGAATCCCGCGTCGAACATTCTGCCACGATATCTCTCAGGATTGAATAAAATATCGAATTATTTTTTCCCCTGTCAAATCAATTGCGCGTGATCTCGAAATTTCAATTTCAAAATTTCTTAATTAATTCCAAAGTATTCGTAACAAGTTTGATTAAAATCGGGGAAAAATATTTATTGAACTTATTTTCCGAGGATGATATTAAACACGCGCGTCACGTTTATGATATTTATCGATCCTATCAACGGTACAAAATTATTCCTCTCTTGAGAATTTGGACAATATACGGCCTCGTAGCGCGGTGATAAGGGTGGTCTACCAACCACTTATATACGCTAAATGTATAATTTCGCAGGCTAGACGGGTTATCGTAGGCGAAGACAACGATCGAAATAGGCAATATACGATTGTTGGAGAGGACTTGATTGAAAAATGTTGGTCGATATCGACTATGAACCGTCCAATAATATGCCCGATACAAAGTTTTATGGTTTGCCGTGCATTCCATGGGGAAATCATCTGGGAAATTCCACGGCGAAATTTCAGCCAACTTTGAACCTCTATCAGCATGATCTCGCATAGAGGATTTGTCGAGTTACGTGATTAATTAATCTATGAAACTGCATAAGAAGGATTACCGAGAATCGATCATTAATATTATCCTTGTTGAACGTGCATCTGTCCCAATCATCCGAGCAACCATTTCATCCTGAAATAACCGAATGTCACAATGAAATTGCAAATCTTGGCTCAATGACTCGAATTGTTAAAACTCGTGAAGACACTTTATTATATTTGGGCACGATACTTTCGTTCTATCTACCATAATTACGCAAGATCGTCATTTTTCATCGTTACGCAATTAGTAATTAAGCAATTACGTAACGAAGAGAAGCATCGATTACTATCGATACGGGGACAATCGAAGGACGGTTGAACGGTGAAATCGTGTAAAGAAGGATGCGCGGAAAATTATCATGGAGTGGCGAGCACAATAGCGCGATCCTCGAAAATCCAGGCGTAATTCAACGATGACCCGAGCTTTAAGAGCTTTCGAACGTATACCGTTCCTTCACGAGCATTTTCTCCTCTTCCAAGAGTCCAGATAACCACGCCGTGTTGACTTAACGCCCCGTTCCCATTGTATTTATCTGGCAACGAACACGAGAGCCAACCGGATAATACCGACATTGTGTGTTCACGTGGGATATTGCACACATTTATATGCAACATTGGCGCTTACGTTAACTGTGAATACGCGTGGATATTCCGCTCAACGCTTTGGAAAGTGGCACTTCGTGTACTTGCGGGGACCACGTTCTTTGCGAATCATCCACAGGGGAAATATTTAAAGCGAGCGAATTGCTCGTTAGAATAATAATCCTTGGCCCTTGGTTGGCTAGAGATGAAAAGAAGGAGACGATTAAATGCTTCCTGGAGGCTTTAATCGATCGATACCAGGGGAAAACAAACGCATTTTAATTTTACCGCGAATATTACATTTTATTGTTATAATATTTATCAATTTTCTACCATTCTTATTCTATCATTGGTTTTTGTTATCATTCATTTTAGCATAATGTCTCGGTTTATTTTTTTATTTATTGTTTATTTTATGTTTAAGTATGTTAAATATGTTAAGTGAAATGTGAGAATATAAAATTGAACAGTGGAAACGAGAATATTTTGCGTATTGGAAAAAAGAAAAAAGGAAGAAATTAATAATATCGAAAGTAATAATTTTATTCCATTTCAATTATACCAATAGTTGTGGTATAATTTTAATTTGCAATAAGTATTAAATATAATTAATAAGTTGGTAAAGAGCATTTCAACGAGTTTTATTATACAGCTTTGTAATCTCACTAATATGATGATCGTAAAATCGTAACACACCGAATTGTTCATAAATCAATGAAATGACAGTCATTAGTTAGATTTTCCCGTAAATAAAATTAATTTCAACTCCGTCTAACCCAACATTAATGGTATTTCACACTCGACGGTTTCATTGAATTGTGCATTTGCATACTTCATTCTAATTGCTACGTACTTTTAAAAGTTTAATTAAATGCCCGACATGTCATGCGTCACTGCCAACATTCGATCAAAAATTCCTATAATTTTATTCCTTTATTCCCGTACAATCTGTGCTCGTAAAATAAAAAAATAATTAAATCAAATTAGAAATATAAATTCGAATAAAATCTTTCGAAAAAATGTATTGTTTTTGATAAATGTTTAAAAATATTTCTTCTGATCTTGTATATAATTCTTGAACTTATATTTATGAAAGGTCAACAGAGATCGATAATGGAAACTATTGCAAATCGCTCTGCTTCACCGCTATTTCGTTCTTGGATACGTAACCATAAATCTTGATCAGTCGACTTGAAGCATCTGTTTCGATCGGATAATTTTCGTTTTGAAAAACCGCAGTGCGTCCCACTCGTAAATTCCGATCACAATTTACAATTTATGGAGTGACTTTAGCCACGCGTGAACACATTTTCGAATTACAACTGAGAAACGCGCAAAAATCTCCGCACAATTTATTTTCATGTTCGTTTATTCGTAAAATTCTGTCACGTGCAATATTCTTCTGTTGCAGAAATTGAAAAATCTTTTTACACTGAAATTATTGAAATGTTTTAATATTTTATCGTTAATTATTTATTTTTAGTTGAAATTATTTTCGTATTGTTTGAACAATGGGTCATAAAATATGAAAATATTCATTTTAAGAAAATTTCTGAAACGCAATTAATATTCAATATAGTCAACAATGTTGCTCCTATATAACTATGCATTTTAATTGAGCTATTTTCCTTAAAATTTGTTTAAAGTAGGTATATACATATCTATAAATAACGTTATCATCAAAGACATTCTCCTTTAGTGATGACGTATATATTGTAATGCAAATATAAAATATTCCAAGAGGTTGATTTATTTATCCATATAATTTTTATTATATCTTACAAGTGATATGTCAATGTTGAAAATAGAAAAATACTTGAGAAAGCAGAATTCTTGGAGTTATCTTTTCGAAAATGGAATTATTGGAGTATTCTGAATCTTTCATCGACATTTTCAATTTATAAAAAAACATTTCTCGTTACAAAAAAAATAAATTAAAGTTTTCTTTTGAGTCTAAATATAAGTATAAATATAAATTGATTTAAAACATAGACATTAAATACAAAATTGTTTCTCGTGAAACATTTGCTCGATAGTAGGGTATATTTTACAGAATTTTTTCACGTGTATAAATTCTGCGTTACATTTTATATTTTTTTCGTTAAATAACATCGTATGTCTTTGACAATGTTCAGTGATGAAGGGATAAATCGACTGCAACATTTATTTATAGAGGTCGTAAAAGGTTAAACATTCAATTTTTGTATACTATATATTTAAAAGTTAGATATTGATTAAACTTGAAACTAGAAACAATAAATTTTAATTTCATTGAATATTTTTTACTCTTGTGTCCTGTTTCTTCTAAATAAAAATGTTTATTTTATTATATATTTTCGTGATTCTTTCGTGGAATTCCATTAGAATTAAATATAATGGTACGCATATTCAATTATAATTATCTTCGATGGATGAATAATAATTTTTTTCACAATATACGACGCACTTCCATCACATTTACGCCATATGGACCATGTTAATTTTCATTTAAAACTTTATACGTTCTCATCAACACATAAATTGGTTACGCTTCGGAAAATTTTTATCGATGCTCCAAGTTAAAATAGAGTTCATTATTGCTAAATATCAAATATCGGACTTTATTGGCAGTTTTCCAACAACATAGATGTATTTATGAATTACGAAGGTGTAAGAAGTTTTATTTAATTAATCGTATACAGATAATTAAACGTTATTTTCTGTTTGATTGAAAGGACTCGAAATAACTTTTAACAGTGCGATAAACTAATAAACCGGTCGATAGTTTTATCGAATAGAACGTTCAATGATACTTTCGAATGGAAATAGAAAAAACGTTTCATAGTTCTTTGTGTTCAATGGAAAATCGTTTCAATTGGAAGAACAAAAAGGAACGTTTATAGAGACGATACAGTGCTGAAACAATGCCGCAAGTTTTTAACAGTGAAACAGAAAGAGAGAAAAAAAAGGGGAACGACATTTTCGGTCCTATTTGCCAAGATTTCCTCCCCCCTCCCCAGTTCTATTTCAAAAAGGACTGAAAGCATGGCGGGCACAGTGTCAGTAGTAAATTTTTTTCCTGATCCGACACGAGCCCCGAGAGAAGAATCCACAAGCCGACAATTACCATCCTTTTGCCTTTAAACTTTTAAGAATCGTTTCTATTGAAAAATATTGCCTAACGTTTAACACGAGATCGATTATCGTTGCCACGAAGATACCTATTGAGATCCCAATCGAATTAATTCGATTATATTTTCTTGTTAGAATTTCTAGACCGAGTATCCTTAAATTTTAACGATCGAATATACATGTTCCATCCGCGCGAACTTTTTAGTACAGAAAATATGCAATTTCGAGAACTTGATCATCACAACTTGGCAACACGAAAGTGGAGATGAACGATAATAACGCTAGAATCGTAAAAAAAAATTATTTCCTTCGAAACCAATTAATTCGTCCAAGAGTGCGAAGAAAAATAAAACTGGTAAAAATTAAATTTGGTGACGCCAAAGTCGCAAAAAGAAAGTTACATAAATTCAATATTGACGTGATGAGAAGGGCAGAAAAATTCTGCACATTTGACAACCAGAGATTTATCATCATTTTCATATTAAAACAGATTAATCCATCATTTTCCTGTTTTACTTTTTCCCGAACGTTTCAACGAATCTTCAACGAGTATTCAATAAATTGCGGCGAAAGTTTGTGCACCATTCGCGCGAGATATTCGGATCTTTTTCTATTCGAAGAGAATATTTAAACGTCCTTTCTTTTTTGCGATTACAGGATGCTGGAACGACAGGATTCCACTTGCACCGGTTAAAATGAATCGCAGGGAAGACCCGCTGTTGCGGCAGCATCGCAACCGCTTGCTGCAATTAGCGGAAGTGACAAACATCAAGCCTGGCCGTGGCAGCGGGAAAAGACGAGGCCAGAGGCAATCGTACGGCTTCGGACCCAGGTCAGTTTGATAAAATATCTCAATCGTAATGACTTGTTAAAGTTATTAATGTCTGCTTTCGTACAAAAATCAAGAGACAAAGCTTTGAACGATTATTAATACTTACGAGAAAATAGTGCATTATTTGCACAAATGAAATCAATTCAAGGGAAACATTAGAGGGTAATTAGTATTTTTGCGACAATTATATTTTTTAACACTTTTCAAATTTTTGAAATCAAAGATGAAGCACGAGAAAAGAACGTAGAATAAACGATCTTGGAAACGGTTTCTGTGTATCGAATTTTTTCCCTCGCTTCGTTTATATATTCGTCTTCATTACAGCCTCGACTACAATAGATCCCCGAGCTGGTCTGCCGTCGACATTTTTATTACGATCCGCCCGTTTCTTTCTTACCTTTCCTCTCTCCTTTTCCTTTTTTTTTTTTTTTTTAATCGTTTTTAACGTATTATGAGGAGAAGAAGAGGAAATCTCGGACAAAAATATCAGGGGACAGTAAACTATCCGTGGCTTTCAGCGGGCTTGCATAATTAACCCTTTTAAGCCGGCATTACGCGTGTCGACGTGCGCGACATTGCATTCACCGTGCATTTCACTGATCCGCCTTCTGGCCCATTCTTTGTCTCTCCCTCCCTTTTGTTCCCACCATCATGCTTCTGCTCTTTCACTGTTCCACGCTCACCACCCTTTCCCCAATGTCCCTTGACGAAATTCCTTTCACGCGAGAAGAATCTCGACACCCCTGGAGACATCCTCATGAAGAACGATGGAGCTCGCGTATATAAATATTAATCGTATTCCACTATTGTTGATTCTCGTCGCGGAGTCGAGGATTTTGACTTGCAAACAATCGAGAATACCGCCAAATACGACGGTATCGAGTCGAGGGAAATCGTTATCGACTTAAAATCGTTATCGAGTTTAACAGTATATTATCCGATCGGCAATTCGCTCTATCAACAGTGGCAGGATACAACTTTCAATTCTCTATTCATGAATTAGACGTTATATACAAACAATTTCATCACGTGAAAAAAATTCAAATAGAATTGACCGATTTCTTTTAAGTCCTTTTTTGAGAAAATCGAGATTGAGCTGTTATAAAGTTAAATAAGCACGTTTCTACCAAAATATACGTAATTAATACGAATGAATTTTAATTTAATGAAAAGAAATCGATCTGTTCCAGTAATGGCGGTTCGAGTACCGGTAGCCGCATCACCCTTCAGGATATCGTGAGAAGTGATCCTGGATACACGCCAAACATCGAGCATTTAGTTTTCCCGGAGCGCAAAAGCAGTAATCCGAATCTGGCCAAAACAGCCGAGGAATCGCCGCCAAACAAATCCAAAGTCAATGCAACCACCTCGGGGAGATCTAGGCTCGCTGAAGTGTTCTCCAGGCATTATTCGAGAGGCTCGTCCCAAGACTCTTCTGTTACGTCCAGAAAGAATCACTTAAACGTAAGTGATCTATAATTTCATTCCTAATAAAATGTTTAAATGTTTCTTTAAAGATTTTTATAAATCTATTCTTCCATCTTTTTTTTCTAGCAATATTTAAATAATATGTAAGCTTGGATAGTACAATTAATCTTTAATAGCTAATAATTTTTTCTAAGTTTTAAATTTAAAACTTGATAAAATTTTATAACAATTTGTTATAAAATTTTAATAATCGTATCGATTCTAATATCGTTCATTTTCGTTCAAAAGTAATCAAACTATGTATAAAATTTTTGCATAGCTTCGTCTGAATATCCTGTAATAATAAAAACAGTATTTGACAATTATTTAGCGATCGATCACGTCTCTAATACGTATTAAGCACAATTGGCAGCTCTTCCTGTTTATCGGTATCCCCGGATACACGATCTTCTTTCCGTTGCACAACAAACAGGCCTCGGAATTCTGCATTGTCGAATAGTTACGACATTACAGTGGACTATCGATGTCCGTAACAATATTAATCGATGATTTTCAGAAATACAGGAAACGATACAAAACAAAGTTTCGCCGTAGAAACGCGATAAATCCAGTTTTACGGCGGTTGAATTATCGACCCGACCTAGATATTCCACTCGATTTCTATCCTGTTTCGAGGCTCGAGGTCGTTTCAATTTTTCCACGTTAGGTAAACAACCAAGTTGCCGAAAGAAATCGGACGTGCACGCGTAATAAAACACTGCGACGACCTCGATTTCTTCATATTTCTTATCAACGGCGCCAATTCGGTGGCTGGAGGAGAGGAAAAAAGAAGAGAAAAAAAAAGAAAGAAAGGAAAAACTGGATGGAACACGGGCCACAATTAATCGGCGAGAATCTGATGGCTTAAGATATCTTTTAAGCGATAGGATTCTCTCCGGTTTGTTACGACTCCTCTCGATCCACGATGGATCGGCGTGGTGAGACGGGTTTCTTCGGCGTAGCTCACGACAAAAATAAAAATACTTTCATCGAAGGAGTTGCGTAGCCAGTCTCTCGCACCTCGTCCGTATTTGGAAGTAGAAACAGCCGGCAACCTGTGTTGTGAGTTTAGTTCGTCTGGTGTTGCGACGCGCCGACATTACCTCGTCACGATTACTTCCAGAATAATTTTATGTAATCTCGACGAGGTTTGATTTTCGAGTCGATGCGTCGCGATCAATGATATTCGACGATATTGAATTTTCCACTTGCAAATATGCCATCGTTACAAATTAAATCTTTGATGAGAAATGGGATGATAAAACGGAAGATGGGATTTTAATTGGAACGTTAGAAAATTGCCAGGTTTTTGTTGATTTTGAATAAGTAAACAAAGAGAGCGATTTTAAGGAAAGAGTAACATTAATTTTTATTAGAATAAGAAATATACCGTAAGTCGACAATTCTATTATTATTTTCTGAGTAGATAAGAAAAAGGTATATAACAATTAATGACCGGTAAAAAGAAAACAATTACAGTTAATATCGTTTTGACGAGGGTCGCAAAATAAACCATGTACGGTGAATAGAATTGAAAGAATGCGAAGGGGGAGGGCACGGATGCTATTAACAAAGGCAAAAATGGGCAATAAACCCTCTCCTCTCGATATTCCGCGAATCTTAAGAAATTCTATGGCGATTTCCTCGAAGCGATCATCGAATCTCGAATTCCCTGGTTGAAGAATGCGAATTCTCCATCGAGCGGGAATACTAGCTTGTCGTTCATCGAACGATGCGGATAAAAGGAGTGAAAAAAATAAAGAGAAGACGATGAAAAGACGAGACCAATGAGAAACCTTCGACAGCCTATGCTGAATCGATTAGCTTCCCTCCTCGAAGGAATAATTGAAAACGTCAAAGAAAAGAACTCAAATACGTTTCTATTTATTCTAACCGCATCCAAGTTACCACATTAGGGAGCGTCATTTACGGTATCGTTCTGAATGTGCCAAGTCCGAGAATTCAAGGAGAAAACGTTGCTCGAGTCCACTATTAATTATTATTTATTTCGTTAATACATCCTAAGATTTGTCGAAATATATAACTTTTTAAATGGCAAACTTAACGATCTTTCATAAATAAATCCTGCTCTGTTTAGCGAGGTTTGAAAGCCGAAATGACAAAAAATTTGTCACGACCTTCACCTCGATACTTCAAATCCCAACAGAAGTTGAACTCAATTTCTTACAGTGCGCACCTTGAAACATTTCTCTCGCTATGCTGTATTATTATAACTTTCCTCCCGTTTCATTAAAAAATTATTAGCTACGTAAAGTTCGTACCTATAGATTCTCCCCCATTTTTGTTTCAAATTTAATTTCTCCCGAATTATGGTAATTTCACACGGCTTACGGTAAATTGAATAGCAGAGAGAATTTCGTGACGATTAATTTTATATCCACCACGATCTTTGTACGAAAGATACATCAAAAGAACGTATTCAAATTCACTTGACGCAAATTATATTCGAAAATATCCCAAAATTGTCATAGAAATTGCACGATCGAAAGTCATCGAAATATTCTCTCTCAGTTGCAATCAAGATCAAGCGAGAAGATCAAAAAATCGATAAAAGTAAACTCGTTACGTTTTTTTCTCCCCTACAGTTTTCGCATCCAGCCAACCGTTCCTAAAAGTTAAAGTCAATCCCCCCATCCCTGCCTGCCCATCTCGATCGAGCAAACTCGGCTGATTTGAATTTCTGATCGCAGAGCACGTCACTGGACAGCGGAGGGACGGTGGTGGTGTCCCATCAGGCAACAGGGTCGAGCGTATCAACGGTGGTGACGAGAGGCGGCGGTCGTCGTTGGTTGTCGCAGAGTTCGCAATCCTCGAGGCAACATTCGGCCGAGGACGGGGTACGCGGGGGCAACGTGGGCGTCATAGGGCCCGTTTCGACCTCGTCCTCGAGCCAGGCCCCTGCTCCCGCCCTGCCACCTCGTAGAGTCAGTCCAGCCGCGAATTCTGCCGACATCTCGAATACGGCCACTGGCTCCCGCGGCGACAGGTAACGCGTGTGTTCTCTCTGTGCTATTTTCTCTTCTCTTCTCTTTCCTTCCCTTATTCTCTCTCTCTCTCTTTCTCCTTCGATTTCGTTTCTTCTCCGTCCTATTTCTCATTACCTTCTGTCCCTTTCACGCAAAAAAAGAGAAAAAAGAAAAGAAGATATCTCTGTTTTTTCCATTATCTGAACTGGATGGACGAGCGAAGAAGGGGTGTAACTCGATTTTAACGAGTCCGGTGTTCGCCACGATTTACATCCGCCTCTAAGGATTTTTAACGTCTCTGTGTTGCCGTATCGCTGTGTTGCACAGGCGTAGATATATATATATACGGGTGTTTGTGCGATCCGCAAGTGTGTGTCGACAGTTTCGTTTTAGTACAGTGCTTGTTACAGACTGATAGGTTTTATCGGGTGAATACAAAAGTATCTATAAAACGATCGATTCGTCATTTTCTTTTCCTTTCACATTTTTCTTGCGATTACGTACTTTCTCCATATTTATACGATGCAGACTCTAGTGAATTAATCAATCTCGAAATTAGATTCATTCTATATTTTTTTTTTTTTTTTTACTTTTTAAATTCTATTCTTTTCTTTAATTTTTATAAGAATACTGTCTTCTTCGTAATTTCGCGGAATGATCGAGGAATATCAAAGTAGCGAGAAGAAAAAATATTCTTACCTTCCTTAATCGCAGTGGATCACCGGATGAGCCCGGGAGCGTGTTAATTTTTTACGTGGGCTATAGGAGTTCATTGTCCCTCTTTTCTCGAGCGTTTTATTCGTCGGTGTGTCACGACGGGCCAAAAAAGGATATATACGTTGGACTAGGCGAACAGTGACAAGGTCCAAGAGTACGGTATAATTAGAACTCGCGATATTCACGACGATATAGATTAGGCGGCAAGTTTAATCTCTGATTAAAAAAAAAAGGGAAAATCGATTCGATCGTAGTTTATATTTGCTCTCCCCTCCCCTCCCTCTTTCTCTCTCCTTCTCTTGTTTACTTTTTGTAGTCTTCGACTACAGTCGGTGGTTAGGTACGCGTGATGTAAGTTTCATGAAGCTCGATAAAGCGACGAGCTTCCTACATCGTTCTCTCTGTCCACGAAGCTTCCCCGTGGAGTTCGACTTGTTTACACACCGGAATGCAAAATTCAACGGGTGAACGTCGAAGGGACCTGGATCGTTTCTAGACCTCCTTCCGAAGCCCTATACGGTTAATTAGTCGCCTCGGATCATTTTTACGAGGTTTAATGAGATCGCGGAATAGCTAGTTGCTCGTTTCTTGGAATAGCACGATTTCGTTTCGATCTTCTTGCGTAAGACATTATTTTCTTTCCTTTAGAAATTTTGTTACAGTTTTTTTTTTAAGGGAAAATTGTTATTTCAACTCTTCGTGATACGAATTTTTAGAGCGGATCTTTATTTGGAGAAAAATTTTATATCGATAAAATAATCAAATAAGAAGTAAATATTATTATTACGCATGATGTGTATTTGTATATAATTATTTCAATTTTTCAAAGATAAGTTTTTAATTCATTACGCCCCAAAGAGTTAAAATACGAAGGTTTTGACGAATTAATTTTATTAATAACTCGATCGTTTTATAACATCGAAGAGTGTTAAATTTTCTTGCATAAGAAATCGGTTTCTTTTTTTCCCCTAAGATTTTATTATATTTTTCAAAGGAACGTTATTACTTCGAAATATCGAGACTGTGATTGACTATTGGTGAAATTTCAATCGCGAGATGAACCACGTTTCGTTGGCTTCGTGGTGATGTAAACGTTAACGTAATGGCAAAATGACGGTGCATCGATCCTTGATAAAATCGTGATAATAGACACGATAGAGTGATTCTAATTCAAGTGTGAAAGCCGAGGAAAGATCCCACAGACGATGTCGGTTAAAAGGTAAATATAATTCATTCAATGATATCTATTATCCGTATATATTATCCGAGAGATTAGATGGTTCAGAAATAACGTTTTATTAACTATATAACATATGCATGTGTTTAAACAATTGATATATAACGGATAATAATTCTGTTCGCGTAAAACGTTACGGTAAAACGTACGTTACGCGAAGAAATCGATGAATTATCAAGGATTACGCGAAAGCTCGTTTCACATTACACAATACATTTTACAAAGTCGCCGATAAATTCACACACGCGCGTTCAATTCCTCTGAATCGTCCAATTTGAAAATGAATCGAGTCATTTGGAAGATTAGAATGTCATTTATTCCGGAGCTTCGACCACTCGAGAGATTCGAAGCTTGCCAACGAACATCCCATTTTTCCTCGCTTCTCCTTCTTTCATGAATCATTACGCCGGAAGATTATTCTTGCGCTCGTTGTCGTCCTTTCCTACTTTTTCCCCTTTCCCTCCCCCTACATTTACCGCCACTCATTAATGATAAACGGCGGGGAACATTTCTGAATTACAGAAGTGGCGGGGGAGGACCCGTCACGCCGCCTGAAATTTCCTGAAATTCATTTGCCCGGCCAGAGATAACGGATTTCATTTTCGAAAATTTTCCTCCGCGACCTACATACGTAGTTCGACGTACGAAACTCGTTCGCGAATTTAAATTCTTGTCCACTCGTTATTTCCACCAAACGATTTAAAATGCGCTGGTTAAGCGCCGCGAATCGCATTGTTCCATCGTAGAATCGATGCTCTCATACGCGCGAGAAAGTATCCTTGTTAATCTAATTGGAACGGGAATTTTCGTTACCAACTGTGCTAACTGTAAATACGATTAATGATATTAACGAGTTTCTCGATCGTTTGCTTTTTTTCTTTCTTTTTTACATTATTTTACAAGTATCCAAACGCTTTGACTGACTCGTCTTGACGAAGTTTGAATTTTATTTTGAAGATTAAGGATGATCAAGATTTTTTAAGAGAGTTTTTTTATTACCAGTTAATAAACTGAACAATCTGAAAAAAGAAGAATTTCTCAAAGAACAAAAGAGTTCTCTTCGTTATTATATACGCGTTACACTTTTCGAATTAATTTTATGGTGTAGCAATATTCTATTATATACGTATTAATCGCAGAGAATAATGGATACAAAAGATATTTGCGCACCGTTGTATTAATATCGCATTTACATATAATAAATTGGATCCAACTACGTTATATTTTACATCATTTAATACCGTTTTCATTCACATCTATTAAAATTTAATGTTAAAAAACGAAATATGGAACCCGATAAAAACAAGGATTCGTTAAAAATTATTAACACAATTATGCAAATATTTTTTATAACCATTACGATTTCGTAATTAAAATAATCACGCGCTCGGATACTTTTAATCTGTATTGTATATATTTTTCTTCTCTTTAATCACATTTTATCGTCACGTCCTTCCTACTGTACACATTGGAACGCGTGCGAAGAAAACAGAGAGGAGCTCTCACGGCACACACGTTCAATCACGGTCAAAGACGTTTCGGTGTCTCGCGAAACACGACGAATGTTTATTTTCGTCGGAAACGAATCCGTTTTACGGCTCGTACGTTGCTAGCTTTCGCCACATAGCACATTCCGTGCTATGCTCTCGTATCGAGAGGAGCCAGGAAAGAATCTCGTCTCTGTAGACATTTCGAAGAAAGACGGATGCAACACTCTCGTCTCCTTCTTTATCTCCTCCTCCGCATATCGCGAAACGATGAATATTTATACGAGAAGATTGTACCCGAGGAAAAGCAACGCGTACCAATTTTCTTAAATCGAGTTTCACCGGTTTTTAAATATACATATGTCCGTAAGGATAATTTTCCTTTCGAGAATCAAGTATAAATGTTTTTTTTTCTTCTTCTTTTGGTTTGATTAAGAATAGTTTTACTCGTTATCAGGATGAACGTGATAATAATTTCGATGATAGCGGAAAGTTTCATCTCATAGTGATTTATTTGTCCGTCGACTCGTTTACAGAGGTCAAAACGTGTCGATCCTGCATCTGCGCAGCACCTCGGATCCTTGGGAAGTCGGTTCTCAGGGTTCTTCGTACAGCGTCGGTAGCAATAAAAGTCAAAGCGGAGGCAAAGGAAAATCAAGTGGAAACGCCCGAGGCTCGTATACACGCGGCACTTCAATACCATCCTTGAAACGGCACGATACAACGGCATCGGCAACGGCATCGACTTCCAGCCTAAAGCAACATCGGCAGGACAGCCATAGTCAGGCAAGTAAAGAGTCGAAGAAGAAGATATTCCTTTTATTATTGCATCGTGCTCCTTTGAAATCTCGTGTAACACTCTCGATACGATATCTCTAGCGAATTCTCGCTTCGAAGAATGAAAAATTTCGCGCTCCAAACTTTTACAATTTTCCAATCGAAATTTTTTAAAGACGCACTCGTTATTGTGTATTCCATAACAATCGTGAACTTCGGCTTCAACTTCGTACAACCCTTTGAATATACTTTTTTTTTAAACAACGAGAGAGAAAGAAAGTTTTGAAATTCGGAATGGAGCTTGTTAAATAAGTTTGTTTTTCAAGTGTCTGGAAGAACTAGCCCTCCCTTCCTCCTGTCTCTATCGATGAATTTACGAACAGGTGACGAGTTCTCGTCGTCGAGAATCCTCGAACTCGTTCCTGTCGGGTAACAGCGGCACTTCCGGCGAACTTTTCATCAGCGGAGATTGCAGCAGGGAATTGTCGCCGGTCCGATGGTGCGATAGAGAAGTGGACGGGGTCTACCTGGGTCGATCCGGTTGGGTTCAGGTGCAGCAACGATCCCTGGACGAGAATCGGCGGACGAGCTACGAGAGCAGCCTGGTGACAGCGGCCACGGGAACTCTCCCTTTACCGCGGCGAGCCACGGTAAAATTGGCCGATTATCATTGCAACAGCGAGCCAGGTAAATGCCCGGAGGAATTTCTGCGATTGGACAGCCAGAGACCGGACTATTTGGCCCTTCACGGTCAAGATTTCGAGTCCGTGGGGAGCAGCGCTTGCACCTCGCCCCACAGTATCCCGGAATCGTATTCGCCGCCCTCGATTACCCCGATAATTTCCCCGCCACCGGCGTTCCAGGATGCTGTCGGGAAGAAAACCTCCTCCAAGCATTCTTCGGGGCGCAACAATTACGGGAAACCGCCTTTCCTCCCTCGATCCAACGCCATAGTGGACAGTGATATCATCAGCCCCCCACCTTCGCCCCCGCATCAAGTCAATTGGAGTTCCTTGCCGCCTGCGTCCCGAAAATCCTCGAGTACGCCGTCCAGAGCTCGGAGGCAGAACAGCGGCGGTCAACAGCAGCAACAGCAGCAGCAACAGTACAGAATGGCGCAAGCCAAGTCGTTGGAAGATCAGTCTTCCTCGAGGAGGTCGCAATTCGTGCAACGTTACCTCGAGTCGTCGAGCTCGTCCTCGTCGTCGGTCGGTTTCAGAAGTCTGGACAGTTGCGTGACGAGATCGACTATGCCCAGATTGGCGGAGAACACCGATTCCTCGGTGGAAGGATACGACGACGGGGACGACGAGGACGACAATCCGAGCTCCTCGTTGAATCTGAGCCTCGTCTCCTCCTCGATAATAGCGTTGAATTCATCCACGGAATCTATCCGCGCGAATGGGGAGAGGATATCGCCGAACAGGCAGAGCCGACACCACAGGAATCAGCAGGGATTAAGAAGATCGCCGGGATCGTCGGAATCCGGCAAGTTGTCGTTCAACTCGCCATCCTCCTCCTCCTCGTCGTCGAGCAGCACGGACAGACAGGGCAGATCACCGACACCGAACCCTTTCAGACGTAGCAACGCTTCTAGGCAGCATCAGAGCGCGAGGACGACGCAAGCGTCTCCGGATTCTCATCAGTCGCGGGTGAGAAGATCCAGAAGTCTTCAATTACCGGAGAAAAGGTCTCCGAGCGCTGCCGCGCCATTGAATAGGGAGCATTCGAGGGAATCCAACGAGCCCCATAGATTGGTTGTGAAAATTTCCAGCGATCGAGGGAACGAGAGAAAGCGTCATGCTCTTCAGAACAGTAAGCAATATTCTTTACGTTATTCGCATTAAATCCTTTTCTCGTTCTTTCGAATTAACCGATTAATCTATCGTGTTATCACATATAAAATTGGGTATATCGTTCATGTAAGAAACGTATTCGACTATTCGAAGGAAAGAGTTGCAGTAAGAACTGCACTTTTGAATTTCTTTCCTACTTCGCGTTTCGTTTTCTTTATAGCTGTTTCAACGTATCGTTTGTGCCTGTTTTCTAGGAAAAGCGCAGTCAACCGAGAACGCGTTAAACGAGGAGCTGCTCCGTGAGACCGAGGCTGTAACCGAGTTCCTTTACGGTACGAGGAGCCGCGCGATAGCCAGAAGTCTGCTATCGTGTCGCTTCGAGCGCCGCGAGGATGGCCAAGAGCAAAGGCAAAGGAGTAATCCCAACCCCCCCACTTACGATGTTTACTTTATCTCCTCTAAACACCAACAATCTTCCAAACCTTCCACCGGATCGTCCATGCAACAACAATCGCAGCAGCAACAGCAGCAAACGCAACAACAACAGCAGCAGCAACAATCGAGGCGACCTAAAACGCTTCAAAGGGGAGCAACGACCCCGAATGCGAATCCCGCGTCCGCGAACCATGACTTCTGCATCAGCCCCGACACGAAGTTGCGCTGCAACAGCAGCACGTGCGATTTCTGGCCGCATTGCTCGCAGAGGGACACCCTTTACTCCCCCAATCAAGCTCCAGTATTTATGAAGTTATCCCAGAGTTATCCGGCTCATCAGAGGCTCCCCACGGACGCTGGAAGCAGCCACGCGAGCAGAGGAAGCGCCAGCTCGTCTCCGGCATCGTTGGAGCGAATGGACGATCGTGAATTTCGCGATCGTGACGCGTCCCGAAAGAATCGGGCGACTCGTGATCGGAGTAACAGCGGCGCGACCAAATACCAGGAGAGGCAACCGAAGAGCGTGTTGAAACAGTCGAGTCGATGGTCGTCCCTGGAAGGATCTAACGGCGGGAACGGTTCGGGCGTGGATAAGAGGGAATATCATAGGTATTATCAGAAAGCTGAATTCAGTTCGGGCAGTTTCGAGAGTTGTGAGAACAAGGATAGAAAGGTATCGCCGGTTCAAGGGAAGAATATGGCGAGTAGATCGCCGAGCGGCCACGCAGCATCCTCTTCGACTACCTCGTCATCCTCCAGTAGCGACATTTGGGTAACCACGTCCGATCGAACCGTGACCAAGAGTCCGAGGAATGCGAAGAGCTCGGGTGCGTCAACTCCCATGGAGGATGCGGTGATTGGTTCTCTGAAGACGTTGATGGAGCCGCCGAAAGATGGAATGCTGTCCAGGCCTGGAAGCGCTCCAACGAGGGGTGAGGATACTCTGTCGGCGGACGGATCCTTGGATCCTCATCAGCGGTCACTATCGTTGCCCAAGTCCTTCTTGACGCACAATGGGTAAGTTATCGGATATAATTTTTTTAACTAATTATTTTAATCGTTAAAATTTAAATATATATTCACACGGAGTGTTAATACGTTTGTGGAATATGTTTGGTCGAGGCTAGAGATTTGAGAATTTAATTCATTAAGAATTGTGCTCGAATCGTGTTTCACGAATATATTAACACCCTGTATTCTTTGTATTCTTAACGTAACGAGAATTATCTTGATTGGTATGCAGGAAACGAAAGCCGAATTTTTCAGTCGTTCGATTGATCTTTTAATTGGTTGGCGTTTAAATTCTTTCCCCTATTGCATTACGCGCGAGAATTATTCCGTTTCACTTGTAATCTCGTTTCCAACGATACGGGTCGATCGATATTTACCGCGCGCTCGCTGTTAGAAAACAGCACAACAGCACAAAAAGTACTTCCACTTGACTTCTTCTATCGAAAATCGTACGAAAGTGTGTTGCGCAGCTTCCACGACATTCACTGGATTAACGTAAAATCTGTCGTGATTTATTCAGCGTCAGTTAGTACAATTTGATAGTTAATAGAATCCAATTTTCTACAAGTTCAATTACTTCGTCCCCTGTTATACCATTTACTTTATTGTGAGCGATAGTCCGTAGATCGTATTACTAATGGTGCAATCTCGGTAGACGTCACTCACAGTACACGTTTCGATAGATATTCCATTCTCCAGGTGAATCCACGTGTATTTGTCTCAGTTACTGATATTTTAATCAACTTATCGGATCGAATTATACGTAAGAGTGACAAGTAAATGGCTTTCTCGATTATCTGGAAATACATGTTGCAAAAGGGATTATAAAAAAACCGTGTTCATCCACAAAATTTTTATATATTGTTATGTACAACATTGTATTTCTGCTGAAACGGAATTAAAAGCGAAAATGGAGGATTAAATAATGCTTAATCGCATCAGAATATTTGATGTAGATGTATATATATATATATATATATATATATATATATATATATATATATATATATATTTCAAAAATCAATTCCATTTAATTCGACAAATTTGCGAAGAAAGAAATAATTCTATTTCTTAAATACCTATCTCTACTTGGATTTTATGAAATCCCTTAGTGATTTTAAAATGATTTTTAAAGCGATTTTTAACGCGGGGATATTACTCCCTATGCATGCAATCCACCGTTATTAACGATATAATAATATCAACGCCCCGATACAATTTATCGAGATCGCATAACTTATCGAGGTCACATTCATGCATCGTAATTGCATTCGTAATTTACGATCGCAGTAAACTTAATTCGTAATTTCTCCGTTCTCCCCAATAAGCACCGTTCTTTTAGGCAACATTAAAAATGGTTGGCTCGTTTATGGCTCGTCCATTGATCGATAAAAAATACCGTAGCGCTAAAAACTGCGTCGTTGAAAAACCCATGAGTATCCTCGAAACGATCGCAATACCAATCTTTGACACGATTTATAGATCAACAAAGGCGTGACATTTGTCGCGTGCTTTCACCTAAATGCCGCCGTCGTTTTATAGCTGGCAGAATGTGCGGAAACTCGAAAGACGCCCTCGAGCGACAACCGTACAAGCGCGCCAAGTGTAATGCGATGTAATCGCACGTTCGTCGAACCGGTTGTGATACGCGCGTAAAATCGCCCACGCGTGGCCCACGCGGAATTCGAGAGTACATCCGAACCAATGCGCAAAGAGGCATTTACGACGATGCTTGTGCGTATCTCAAGTTTATATCGAAAGTGTAGAGAAGAATAGGAGGGGACAGTAACGATCATGTGATCGTTATTATGGCTGAAATGATGAAATTCCAAGAGGAGAGTTGGTTTGTAAAAACGTAATGTTTAATTAAATTAATTTATAGAATCACGATGAGTTATGCTCGGTTTCTCGAAGAGGAAAGGAAAGCGCGTTCAACTAAAATGTTTGAAAGTTTAACAATTCAATATTCCAAGACAGCAAAACAGCAATTATCACGTAATTAAAACTCGATAGAAAGCGTGTTAAAATTAGGAAAACTTTGAACAGCTATAATTTCGAAAATAATGTCTTTCGGTCGACGAGGTGGACGGTCGTTAGAAATCTTCTCCTTCAAAATGCTTTTTGATTTATCCAAAATACAATTTCCGATTGTCGAGATATCTCATTGTGCAGAGATAATTTTTTAATCGTTTAGTATCTCTATCCTCGTTATTTACTCGTATTTCGTCTTCTAAAACTGATCCCAAACTCCAGACAAGAGATCGCCATTCCTCGAAGAACGCAGTAACTATTTCCAAGGAAAGATATAGGTCACTGAATCGTGAGTCCATTCATAATTTTCGCACTGTTTTAAATACTAAACTTCGAGTCTTTATATATCTCGATTGAGACATCGAGACGAAACAAAAAAAGGACTTTAATGATATAGTTTCCTCTAGTTTCTGAATATGTATAAATTTTTTACCGCTAGATATCCGTGTTACAAATATAATCTGAATAATCATATATCGTATGAATAATCGTATAAATCCGTCTCAGACCGTAATCTCTCTATTATATATAAATGAAACTCGACACTGATTGTGAAAAACCGATATTTAATCAAATATTATAAAATCGTGGTTATGCTTGGTCTCTCAAAGCGTATTAGTAACGGTTGATCGAACACGGACAGTGCGTATCAAAATTGATTAAGAGAGAGCGAAAATCAATGCTCTCCCTTATACGTGAAACGAGATCACAGGCGGAAAAGGGAATACGAATGTGAAACGTGTAATCGCGTAAGGAAGGAAAATGCAATTTTTTCGTTACAATTTGGTATATAAAGAAAAATTTATTTACAGAATTCGAACAAAAGTGGTTTTTTGGTTGCAGGAAATTTTCGAATAGCCATGCTCTCAAGTATGGATCGCGTGTTTTCTGAATTTTAAATCGCACATTACGAGGTACAAGCTTCTTTCTTCGCAGGCTATGGCGAAACAGTTAATCCGAGACAAGAGGAAGCTCCCGCAAAGTTTTGTTCTTTCTATCTTCTCTGCATTCTTTGTATGCTCTTTTTTAAATCGTACAAGTTCCCGGAGAACAATCCTCTCTCTTGTGTTCTCGTATCTCGTATTCGCGTATCTCACGTGGGTGGTGGATGTCACGAGGATGTGCTTCGGTGAATTTGTTGAAACATTATATTCTGAAAAAAGAAAATATGGGGAGAAAAAGGGGGAGAATAATTCCTCTCGAGTTATGGATGCAGATCAATCCTATTTAAAGTAACGTATAAATCCTGATATATCTTGATCGATATTAAGATCCATTTCGATGTAGATTTAGAATCTCTTCTGTGAATTGAAAGGCGCTCGAAAAAAAATGTCTATGTATATGCATAGATGTCTTTTTTATTTTTATATCATCGTGATTTTACATAACAATACTTTGTCGGGTTCGTTTTATACGATTGCCATTTTTCTCTTTTATCTTCTTTTTCACGAATGGGTGAATAGATTGTTCTCTTCCTTTTTCATCGAACTTCTCGCGTGTTTCCGAAATACAGCTACGATCTCGTTCGTGTATTCTTTTTTTCTTTTCTTTTTTTTTTCAAATTCGTTTCCAAAAGACAATATCCACTCGATAAAAAAGAAAAGAAAAACAGGCGACAACTATGTAGCGTCGAAGGATTGCGTATCGATTGATTTCATGTGGTTTAATTTCATATTTCGTGTACATGTATTTCATGTACATATCGACATAGCAACGAAAGTTTGGGTTATTAATCTTTGGAAATGTCATTCTGTAAATATCAAGAGCAAGAGTGGGTTCTCCCTCTTGGTCGCAATCGTTGGTTTTCAACGAGTTCACGGATATTAGTTTTTCTCCACAGTATAAAAAGTAATCCGTTCTTTTCAGTGGAAGGAAATATTCCTTTGAAGTCATTGGTAATTTTTTCAATTTATGGAATTATAAAAGAAAAAAAAAAAAAGAAATGCTTGTTGGCAGTAATTTCAAGAAACATTTTAACGAATAAATTATTTGATTCCGTATTATATCAAAGATGGCTTAATTATTTCTCATTAAACTTTCTCTCGTTTTCTCAACTTTTTATCCGTGTATCGAGGCTCTTCATTTTCATAAAAATTCTCATCGCCGATATAAATTTCTGCTGTTGATAATTCACGAGCGAATGAAATCTGAATTTTCCTTCGTTGCACAATGCACGTATGTAAATATATTTTCACGTGTGCAAATATATCTCATTCGTTTCGTTCAATCATTGCTTCACAAGTACGATATCAAACATTAGATATCGGAGAGTTTGACTTTAGATTTGATACGTGACATTATGCCAGATATAACGGTATATATATATATATATATATATATATATATCTATGCAAATGGTATTAATGTTCAAAGGATCGGAATTTACACGACAAATGAGTATTTGGTCTTCAAATTTATCGGCAATTCATAGAAACCATCAAAATCTATGAATTGCGATTGAACGCGGCAATTGCTATTCATTTGACAAATGCTTGATTGAATCGACAAAGTAATTAGTCGTTTCGATCACGATCAATCGTTCTTTCCAATCAATCGTTTTTGCTTTTCAATTTTCATCATCCTTTTTAAAATTTCCAATCAAGATGCAATTATTTACCTCCAATTCAATTCAGATTCTAAAATAAATTTCGCGAAATATATTTTTTTAAAGAATTGCTGCTATTATTTTTAATTAACGACGATTTTTCTTTCCATGTAATTAGCATAATTTCCACAAAAAATATCAACATAATTCTCTCATTTCAGAGATGAAAAAGGTGATAATATTTTTAATCTCTTTTAATCGCACGTTATTTAAATACCACGAAAAGAGGTTGCAACTCGAAATACGCAAAATCAGAGTTAAGCATAGACGTTAAATCGAAACTTTCTCGATGTATTTACCATTGCAACTCTCCCTAAACAAGGATACGCGTGAAAATATCGTAAACTTTGGGAGAAAGTTTTCATTTCGACGTTACAAATCGATGATACCCCGGATCGATTATTACGCAACAAGCTCAATTTTCAAGCAATTCGATCATGTTAATTACCACCAAGGAGGAGACATTCTTTCGCGACACCGATTTTCCACGAGATCGATCAAATTCTCGCGTAATCGGTTACGTGGCCCCATCGAGCTACAACGAACCGGTTTCCCCTCACGAATGAGGGGCTCGGTTGCAAGTGTCAAGTTTAAATGAACGCGCATCGATTGCACCATACGAATGCACTTTCTCCCCAACGGTGATTTCTTCGCCGTAAGCGCTACCTGGAGGTTCTGTTACGATCGACCTGCGCCGGCTACTTTATTCTGAAACTAACAGATGGCCTCCCATTCCGCTTTCTCACCTGTCGTTACTGCTACCTGCCAATTCATCGCCAGGCATATGTACAGAGTGACTGATAAAAAAATGAATGAAAGATAAGAATAGAATAAAATAAAATTTTTATCGTTGGGAGCTTCGTTTCTTAGAAAATCGAATTCGAACATTTGTCAAAGTATTATTATTAAAGTAGAGAGCAAGGAAATGTGTTGAATTTTAGATTGGATTTTCACGCGAGAAAAATGTGGAATAATATTCGTTCATTTTAAAATTAAATTTTAATATCAAATTTCGTCGAATATATCGATCTTGTATTCATTCTCCGTTCAATTTTAATTTTCTTGAATAATAATAGAACTCTATCAATAATCGATTGATACATAATTAGTTACATTCTTCTATATTTGTCAAATTTTTCAAACCAAAAAGTATCATCTTTCTCTCGATGTTATTTTTATACGTAGAAATTGGTTAGTTGTATTATTCTTTACCAGACACCTTGTATATTTCGTTGTCATGCTTGTCACGCAGCCCAATCTTCGAACAACGTCCAATGACGTATGATTTTCAATAAATTGAAAAGCTAGACGGCACGATTTATTCTCGTCGGAATAAATTGATTGTATCTTCGTTTTGTATTATTACAATATTTATAATTTTCGATATTTGATACACGTATGAAATTGATATCTAGTTATTTGACATATAATTATGCGTATATTTATATTCCTCCAGCAAATAGAAATCGATTAATCTTTTGCCTTGTTGCATCGAATCACGCAACTAATAAGAATTATGATTCCATTTTATTTGTATTTATTTGTACGTAACGATGATAATAATTTCCACGAAACACACAGTTATTGATCACAGAAATTGAAATTCTATTACAAACGTTATTTAAAAATATATTAAAATAAATTATTATTATCACGATAAATACGTTGTCGTAATTAATGATGATATTTGGCGGAAAGTGTATTACTGAAATAATGAAATCCAAATTTTTGACCGAAAGGTAGGCTTTTGAAAATAGAGATAAGGAATCTGCGGATAAAAAAAACAGGATCAAGTAATGAAGAGCTGTGATACGTGTAAAAACCGTGAAAACGACGTGTCGTGAGAACGTGACCAGCAATTGAAATTAGCCGACTTGCCGTTGGTGGCAAATTGGATAAAACGAATCCTCGAGATTCGTCGGTGATAATATGCATTAATTACAAACTCTTTAATTACTTGGATTTGAAAAGAGAGAGAGAGATTTCCAATGGGCGAATTGAAACTGAATTAAATTGACGTAGTGGCTTATGCTAATCTAATCCATCCATGTGAATTTTCACAGACTTTGAACATAAAATCCCAAAACATCATCGACTCAACGAGATGATTATCGTCCTCTTTGCCGTTCCAATGATAAATGATAAGAGAGATAGTTCACGCTCGATATCACAGACTTTCTTCCTAGCTACTGGAAATTATTCTTCAACCATTCCCCAACCTTTGGCTGGGAATTTGATTAAGTTCACCGGTTATTCTTCTGACAGCTTGAAAAGCTTCGCTGTTCCTATCATGGAATTACCGATAATTTAATAAAATGTTATGGAACGTTATTACCTGAATTGTGAATCGCATGATACACAATTTGATACACAAGTTTGTTAATCTCTTTCAAGTTTTGATATATTGATATACAATTATATCTTTTTAAAAAATAATAATATTTTTTGTTTATTATTGTCATAACTTGTTGACTCTTTCAAGATAAAGATTTTGCCGTGTAAAGATATGATAATGGTTTCTTAATTATCGCAAATTTTGAAGAATTTCCATTATCGTAATTATCAAAATTCCTGAAAAATTATTCTGTTCACGCGTGTGAATAATTATTCATTGATTTCAATTATCGTATTTAATACCGATTAATAAATTGAATCGAAAATTGCGTTTCATTAATCATGGAAAAATTTAATACGTAATAAATTCATCTTCCATGTTGCACAGTTATTTATAATATAGGAATGAATCATGTCGAGAGAATATTCAAAAAAAAAAGAAAACGGAAAGAATCGTCAGGCTGATAATGAAATTAGTCCGCTTCCAAGTTGTTAAGTTCGTCTGGACAGAATTGCTCGTGTAACAGAGTTTTATCATTGCATGGAACGTTGCACCTGCAACTTACACCCGTTCAGCTCGAATGATACGAAGAAGGCGATGAAATTACATGCTTTCGTTGCCGACAATGCAGAAGGCCGATTAACGATGCGAGAGAGACTATCGTTGGCTGAATTCGCATTTCGATCCTGTTTCGAGAGGGTTCGAAATTGCAATGTTTGCAACACTTTTGTGGGAAAGTTGCCATGCTTGAAAGAGAAGTAGAAAAAAAAAGTATCATCGTACAAGATGACCAGTTTGAACATATCGTTATTTTGGATCTGAGTTTTCATTTGCATATTTCGTTTTGGAACGTTTTTTAAAGGATGTGTGGAGTTCATGTTCATTACAATTGATTAATTGGAATAAACATTGGATCAATATATATTCTGCTGACAATTGAATGAAATTAGTAAATTCGATGAAAATATCAGATTATATGGTAAATTATACGTATAAGATATAAAGACTGATTTTGTCTTGAATGGATAATCTTTCTTATTGAATTACGCGCCGCAACTGGAGAAAGAGTCGAACGAAATAGACCTACAATTGGACGTAATTAATGCTCCCCACGGGAGATCTTTACCTCAAGAACGACAGACCACGGCTGACTAACTCGGTACGTTGCTCCGTTTTGTTACGTTAATTATTCATTTCTGTGCGGGCGTTGTCCGCGTGAAACTTTACAGAACCAACGAAACTTCGAGTAAATTATATATTCCATGTGTTCCACTGCCAGAAACTTTCGTTTCTAATTGACAAAACAAAACCGCATGATATTATCAAAAAATTACAAGAAGTTAGACTTATATCTTTGTATATCATTTTACCAAATAATATTTATTTGTTACTATTAATTTTATTAATTATTACACTATCTGATTCTATTGTGTATATCTCAGATTCTACTATATACATTTTCATTAAAATTCTTTTTATTATTCAATTTTCTCTTCTTTGAAACAAACTGTAACAGTCATAGCATTGTCTCGAAATTCTAAAGAAACACCGATCCAATAAAGGTAGAACGAAAGATAAAATTTTAAAGTAAACTTGCCGCTCTCAGCTTTGCCAGATCTACTCTGATCAAAACTTGAAGTTTGGCTCGAGGATCGTATACCAGAGATACGGGATAATTTTCATTCACGATCACAAAAGTTGACGGAATGAAATTTACATGTGCATCTTGGTCGGCCACCAAGTGTCGTCGTTACAAGTACATTGCAATAAAGCACAGGCATAAAGTTATTTGCATGACCGTGTTGAAGCTGTTGTCTTGGCTCTACGCCTTTTATTTCACGTCGACCATACCATTTTTCAAGGTATTATAGGGGTTTAAAGTTTCGAGATCCCGAGGATAAAACGTTGTCGGCAGGAGCATATGTCACATTCGCGGTTTTGTGTTTCGTGTTGAAGAACGCGTGAATCGGCGATGAATCGTGGTCGACAACGCAAAGCCGCAACATATATCGCATAAATACATATAAATTTAACGATAATTGCTCGTAAAAATAGGACGTAGGACACGAAACGTTAAACGTTCAAAGTTCATCTACGTTTTTACATTCTTTCTCCTGCATAAAAATTCATTTGCTTCCATTTTTTCGTTAAATTTCAATCCCAACGTTTTTCCTTTTCGATCTTTGGAAAGACCGATTAATTTCGCTTAATCCCAACGTCTTCTCTTTGAATCCCATAAATATGTCATACAATACTCCTACATTGGTGCGTCACATAATGAGCTGGATTAATAACGAGAATTCCTGGGGACGCTGGTACGAACTCGTAAAATATGCGCGGCTGCAATTACGCATCGTTCCCGTTGCAGTAAGAAAATAATAATTCAGCTTCCAAGCTCGTTTTAACAAATTATCCAATTTTTTTAATATCATTTCATCGATTTATCGCACCCACGAAGAAAGAATTGGAAATATAACGTTTACATTGGAAATTTCTTTTTGGTTTCAAGCGTGAAAAAGATTTATTTGACGATTGTTCTTGATTAAATTGAATTAAAGTTCGTGAAAATGGAAGTAAAAAGAAAATTGAACGGATATGTTAGCCGATTCTTCCGAATCGTCGCAAGAAAGTGGAAAAGAAAACTCAATATTGGCGAAATCGATGGTTTGTCGTAGAAATATAATACGATCGAGACAGAATTATTTCAAAGTTACTTAAAGATTATTCAAGAATTGCAAAGTCCCATAAATCGCGAACATGTAAAAGTTCAGACATTAAAACAAATTATTTATACTAGCACATATACAATTTCTATATCGATTTTTCCTCCTTTAATCGCAAATTTTATAATTTGCCGCCGTATTAGATCATCGATGAACGTAATCATATCGTGAATTATGCTTGCATTAACTAAGGTCCTTTTAAATTTCGATCGAAGAGGAGGTTCGTCATTTTCGTGGCAAATTAATTGCTCGTGGCGATGCCAATCGTGGTGGACGATCTCGATCAATATCAAAGTCAAAGCGTTGTTGTACAACATTTGTCCCCACAGCCTCATCTGTGCACAGACTTCTGAGATGGTGCCGGTATGATGTCACTTTGTATATGCTCGTCGCTGCCTGTTTGCACGCGCCCATATATCCTTCGATGGATGTTGGTCTGATTGTGAACATAAATTACGAGGTACTAGACGCGTATAGGGCACGCCCTTTCGGATCAGTCATGTGAAGCATGGCGCGAGAAAGGGTTTTTCTTCTTCTCTCTCTTTCTCAATCATTTCTCTCTTTTTCTTTCTCGTCTCTCGCGTGAAAATTTCACAAAGTTTCTGAATTTATATCAACCGGTGTAACGTTTGACAAGTTTCAAACAGATGCGCTCCACCTTGTGAAAATTTATACGCCTCGCCCCATAAAATAAATTACACGCTCGATAATTAGAATTCTACGAAGATGGAATTGGATGAAGCGGTTCGAACGGTCTCCAATAATTAAACTTCAGAACAGGATTTATTTAACATTTATTTAATACTCGCGTTCCATTCGAGTCGCGTTCGTTATGTAAGAAATTACGACAGAGACAGATCGTTAAAAGAGAAAGAGAGAAAGAAAGAAAAGCGCGTCTCAGTTAAGAATAAACGTGTCCTGTTCCTCATAATCCATGCTGCGTAAATCAATGAATCTGATGAGATAGATGAAACGTTCTTGCGACAAATTAATTCGGGTGGTGTCCAGAAAGAGTTGGTGAATACAGTTTCGAGGAAATTTTTATTCCCTCGAATAAACGTATTGTGAAGCATTCAAATTACTTTTTTCGATCGAAAACTGTATAAAAAAAGATCCTCGAAAATTATTATGATTATTATTATTATTATTAATTTAGATTGCATTGTACATCAAATGAGAATATTCGTTTCTATTTACTATCTTCGTACAAAATCTGAATATTTACCGGTTCCAGCTTTTCTTCTTTGAACGTGAAAAAGCTTTTCTTCTTTGAAGTGTGAAAAAATGGTTTGTATTAACGAAAAATGGTGCAACTTAAATGATCATAAATAGCGTAAGTAACGAGTGGCTCGAAAGCGCTTATATCGAGGCGACGTAAATGTCGTTTACATGATATATATAGGTCGAAAGCAGGGATTAGTTTGAAGCGGTCTTGAATGCAAATTGCAAGTCGTAGTGCATTTGGTGTAGCGCCTACACACGCATACCTGGCGCAGACGTCTGATATTAACGACCGAATGTAATGAACGTTACGCGCCTTTGTTCCACCAGGTTGGACGTTAAGACTTGCTTGTATTACGATACGCAGAAAGTATGCGCTGATCTAATCTCGAGTTCGACAAGTCTTGTTCTAGTGAAATTTCACCATGATCAATCGTAAATCGATAACCGGATGATCATTGGCTTAGAGTTGCATTGAATTCCTTTGCGATTAGAGAAACTTTTTCCCTACGAATATTTTGATGCTTCTACGCTTATGCTTTAGCAGAATATACACGCACAATTTGGAAAAATTGCAAATTTGAATAGTTTCTGTTCGGGGGACAAGATTTTATTCCGTTTGAAATGAAGGTTGGGTCGAAATGCGTTTGAACAATCTAATGAGAAATTGTTTAAACATAGTAGGTGTGATAAGGAACGTCTGTGTAATAGTAGACGGTAATAACGAATCATGATTCATAAGTTTGTCAGAATCTATCGAACATGGATGTGATTAATCGGCGATAGTCTTGATAAAAATTTTTCGAATCGTTGCTAATTGAACAAGTAATAGTTATTGGCACTTGTGATTTATTTGTAGAATCGTGATCGAATAAAAAATATTTTTGAACAGATATTGGATCATTTATAGTTTTATTAAATTATAAATGTAAAAATTGATATCTCGTTTGTTTTTATTTTATATCATATATACTTTTATATATATATATATAACATTTCTTAATTTTTCATTTAAAAAGATTATCTTTTCTGTCTCTCATCTTTATCATAGTTATCATCGATATTCAAATAATCTTACAAGTTGCTCCACAACTTTGAAAGTTCTTTATCTGTGGAATTAAGGAATAACGAAACGAGTCCTCGAAAACTAGCTCGATTCACGAACGATAAAGAAAGCTCAACATAGTGAAAGAGAAAAAAAAAGAGAAAGAAAATGAAAAAAAAAGAATCATCCTCGCGAACTGTTGGTCTCGTAAAAATTGAGAAGATAAAATGAGGTCGCCAGAAAAGCAGATAAAACTGGGATCTGCTCCTGGTCTTTTTACCAATGAAAAATGATGAAGAAAAAAAAGAAAAATAAAACAACAAGATATTTTTTGGATTTCTTTATCTCGCATTTTTTCACAACTCTTGGAGATCGAAAGAAAAAGAAGATAAAATAAAGAAATGTACAAGAAAATTCAAATATAGGAAATGGTATTTAATCAAATATTGAACTTGATATAAATCTGCGAGTAACAATAACGTGTTATATATATATATATTAACAGTTATGATCACGTAACTCCTGATACAGAGAATTTTGATCACGTAGAATGCGAAAGATTTGAGGTACAAGCACGTACAAGTCAATATCGAGAATGAATGTACATGAAAAGAAAGGATTCTAGGAAACTCGAAACTCACGAGATTTAATACACTTTCCTTTCGAACCAGTCTATTAATATAATTCTTATCACACGTGCGTTGGCAGTGAATAAAGGACTATTCATTGTATAAGGTGAATAATTGAAGTAGTCGAAAAATATCGAATTTAATGTTACATAAAATTTAGAAGAAATATAAATTTCTCAAGAATACAAGATATAATTATTAAGAGTTTTTTTTTAAGAAAGATTATTCGAATAGCTTAAATTATTCAAGTGCATCGGTTCTTAAACTTCTTTAGGACTTTCAATCTTCTCCGATTTCTCGAATCTATAAAATATCTGTATTAAATTTTACAAGCCGAAGGCTATTCTTACTTGCTTCTGTCTGAAGTTATTGATATCGAACTTTTACGTATTTGGAATTATTTATATCGAATCTCGCAAACATATAGAATATCGTGACGCACATATCTTGGATATTTAATTTCAGAACTTCAGAAATACTGCAATTGCATTTTATATATTCGTATTCTTCGATTCATTAATTTTAATTATTATTTTTTGCTTATTCGTAAAGAAAATCAACAATATCGATAAAATGTAGTAAAATAAGAAAGCAATTTATGATTCTTCTTTCACATTATTATAAAAAAAAGAAAAGAAAAATCGTAACTTTTAAATCAATATAATTATAATTGTAATTATAACTTTTAAATCAATATAAGTAAGAGGAAATTTTATTTAAACAAAAGAATAATTATTTAAACGAATAAAAATTTATATTTTTCCTTTTTCGCTACGAAAATAACAAAATTTTCTTGATTACAATTTAAATATAAACGAAGAGAATTATTAAATTTTCGCATAATGTAAATTTATATTTCTAAAAGTATTATTTTCATTCAAAGATCTAATATCAAGGTATATATCGAATGAATAAATATATTTTAAGAATAATCAGAGTCGCGCACATCGGTTTAAATATGCATCGTGTTTCTATGCACGAAACAAGTGGCTGCCGGTAGAAAACCGGCTCGGTACCAAGTGGTTGCTACGGCGCATTCTACCGCGCCGGTGTATTGGCGCGGCGCTGCGATCGAGACGCCAGTACACCGCGCGCCGTCGACTCGTTTACATGTTGGTTTTGTTACGTGCGCTTATCATTCGTTATCAACGTGTTCCTCTTCACTTTTCTGCGCATCCCTCCACGCGCATTTTGTTTACCAGTCATCCTAAAAATCCTCGATGCGGTATGTCACTTTTTATCCAATATTTTTTACTATTTTTCGTAAACGTTCGCCGACGTACGAATCGAACGGTACCGGCTCACGGTAAACCGGGATTAAAAAATTTTTTCCCCTATATTTTAAACTCGAATCGAATGGTGATCGAATCTTGACAACGACGCGTCCTTTTTCAGCGAGTAAAACGAATTCTTCTTCCCTCTTTTTTGTGCGATTTGTTTGATCGTTATTAAAGATATCGTTGAAATGTTTATATATGCGATTCGAAACGATATTTCGCAGCTACGTGTCGCGTATCGATTTATCATCGCGCCTCGTTGCGTGTGTTTCGAAATAACCTTTTATATTTATTCTCTAGCGTTATTCCCTTTCACGTAAAAATCGTATTGCTTTTTTCCTCGTTAAATTATACCATCCGACGCTTCGTTTCGTACTCTGATATTACATAATTAATGAATCAATCGATAGTTACTAGGTCGTTTGTATAAAAGTCGGTATATATATATATTATATCAAACATATATTCCTTAAATTCGTTGCCATTGCCAATATCGATCGATTCATTTCGCCATCTGTAATTTTCTTATACGAGAGTAGAAACGCTTTCGTTAGTTTGTTTATTTACGTCGTCAATTCGAAGAAATAATTAACGAAAGAGATTCAATAGTAGGAAATAAACATAAATACGATTACTAATCGACTCGATTTGTTTTCGTGAGAAAGAGAGTCAATTTCGCGATACGTAGACTAATGTCCAAGTTCGACTATCCTTGAACAATCAAAAATATGTTTGCAAGTCCATCGAGAGTAGGAATAGGTCGATTCTCGTGGACCTGCATTCGTAAACCTGTTCACCTTGTGTCCTCGCTTTCGGATCGAACGCATTCGTGGCTCGTCTTTCGTATCTTCCGCTTATTGTTAACTAACGATTCTTTGAACGTTACTCATATTGCGTACCGGAAATAAAAATCAACAAAGAGAGTGTCCACAGATAACCTTCTATTCCTTGCTCCTTCGACATTCTTTCAAATACGTGAATCATCCATAACTATAGACAATTTAATTCTCGTTACATTTCATTTTTAAATGAAATGATAATTCTCTGGTTTGATATCGAATCAAATGATTATTATTCGAATCTCAAAATTTTTCATTTATTTTTATATCAATTTTGAATTGAAATTCGAAATTTCAGGTCTTTCGAAACGATACTTTTCTTTTTAATTAAACAAACTCGTTTCATACATTAAATGGTACTTGAATATTCGAGAATATCGATCAAAAATATTCCAAATTCTATCCAAATCGATTGTCTCGAGAAATTTTGAAATTCCTCTTTAGAAATTCCATCGAATTAATTGGAAGTTTAATCATTTTCGACCGGTATTATCTAACGATCGATTTGTGGTTCATTCGGCTCTTCTTGGTTAACGTCGACCTCGGTTTTCCGTATTGACCGTTCCATCACACCGTGAACATCAGAAATCTTTTTGGTCCGAGCAATTCCATTAGCTTGAAACAGATGGGAAACGGTAAAAACAATCGAGAAATATCGAACGTTTTTTTGTGTATTAAAGCACTTGCAAGATCATGTCATCATTTTTACCATTTTATTCCTCTTCGCAAAAAATATCGAAGTTATAAAATCAATTATTATGTAAAAGGAGTTTAATTATCTTTAATTTTTTTATGGGGATATCACAAAATTTCACAAAGATTTCGTAGGCAAATTTTGTTGAGTTGTTCTTTTTTAATAATAGCTTTTAAGGATTAACTTAACCATGGTTCTTCAATTTTTATATCTCAATCTCATTTTCGTTTCATTAAAAAAAAACACTTTTAATATTCTAATAAAAACTTTTGTTAATTAAAGGGAGTCTTCTAATATTTTCCACAAGCTTGGAAAACTTTTTAATCGTAGGAAAACAAGATTAAATAGCAAATGTGTCGGAAGGACGTAATAAGATTATAAAAAGATTAAAAAGTCAATAACTTTTCTCCTCTTCCTTCTTCCTTTTCCCTTTTCCATATATAAATCCCGTAAAAATATTATATTTTCGATGCTTTTGTCATTTGCACAAAAAATAAAAGTAGTTTCAAGAAGTATTTTCATCCGGAAAACATTTGTATCTATTATATCATTAACATAATAATTAATTACAATAAATATGCGAAATAGATCCAAATATAGTATTTTCTGTATAAGAATTAGATAAAAATAAAATTTTATTTAAAAAAATACTTCTTAAACCTACTGTAATAGTACGATAGCTCAAAATTCTTCGAGCTGGACTATTCAAATGTTAAAAAAATGAAAAGATTGTAAAATAAACATTCCTGTGGACGAAGACGTACATACGTACATAGAGTACATACGTAGTTCACGATAGACGTTAAGTTAGTCCTTCGAGACTTATACTTTGATCGTGTATCGTACGTGAAACCGGTCACGTACAGGAATTCCGGGAACTTGGTAAAACTTTTCGTGAGGACGACGACTCTAGATTCGATCGCCAAACTCCATCGTGATCATTTCCTCCTTGGATACATTCGTCAATATCTTTTTTTTCTCTCTCTCTGTTTCCTGTACAGATGCGTCGCGAACGTGAAAACGTCTCGGTGTTCGGAAAATTCGCGATAAAAACGAGCCTTCGACCGCGATTCCGCGGCGCCACGATAAAAATGTGAAGCTCGCGACACGAATTTTCGATGATTGATAACGGCCCCTATCAATAATACGTCGGATAACAAAAAAAAAAAAAAAAAAAAAAAGAAGAAAAAAAGAAAAGAAAAGAGAAACTGAGTTCCATGAACGTGTCCAAATATTGTAACATCGAGAATCAAAATTTGACGTATCGATGAACGTCAAAATGTGAACTGGATGTTTTGAAATTTGAACGAAATAATATTCCGGAAAAGTTACGTAGAGTATCGAATAATACGATGAAGTGTGAACGTGTGTATCGTGTTTGACGAGAGGGAAATTATCGTGAAGGGAAAAGTGAAATGAGTGAGAAAGGTGTGGTGTCGTCGCTGAAGAATCGTGAAAGGGTGAGCGGAAGTATCTTCTGGAGGCACAGCTGGCACTGCTCTGCCTATTTATCGAGGGAATTGTCCTTCAGCAAGCTGAACAGCCCTGTTCGTAGCTGGGACAACATGGCTCGGGCCAAGACCAACAAGTAAGAGTTCATTAACCTTTTATTCTATGTGTATTTGTTATCCAGGAATGCGTACTTTAGTGGTTAACACGGCTAAGAGATGTACGAAGTACTTACGTATCTTTAGAATGAAATTCTCAGTTATGCTTCTTCTTTGTGTTCTTTTTTTTTTTTTTTAAGTCATTGAACCTTTCCAAGTTATTTAAGTCGAAAGAGATACTCGACTTATGTTCGAAAAATAGTTTGAACAACGGATCGGATAGCTGAGCCATTGAAAATTATTCGTAATTTGCAGAAATGAAAGATCGTCTCAATTTCTAAACTTGGAAAGGGATTCGCTTGACGTCAAATAAATTTATAAATTTATTCCACGAGCGTGTACGAATTTTTGCATTTGCCGCGTAATACATTTTCCATAAATATCCCTCTAAATTAATAAACCATAGTAATGTCGAGGGTTTCGATTTAAAAAATGCGCTCTACATCGAATGAACTTTTTCATTCAATGTGGTTGTTTTATCGGAGAGCCGAGCAGCACCTTTGACGAGAATCATTATCCTTCCGCACGTTTCAATGTTATAAAGTTTTATTTCCTTTTTTTAACACACGTTGCGGAACAGAAACAGAAAATTAGATATCGGATGTCCACATCGTGCCAAGTCTAAAACGTTATCGAAAAAAGTATGCGTTCGGGGCTAGGGTGCACTTTGGATTATTAAATTTTCCATTCGTCCTCCTATCGTATATTATCGCAATTATTTTATACGTTTCACGAAGATCGCGGACCTCTCCTGATGAATTTCGCAAAAGCTTCCGTCTGTTTTCGTTGCTGTTTGGCACGCAACGTAATTGCACGAGACACGTGTTACATTTTCGCCAATGCGAAAACAAACAAGGCTTTGAGAAACGTTTCGATGCTCGTTGTTCCTCGATATTATTTCCGTCACGATCGATAAATGAAACGCGAAATTCTTGCGAGTTGAGACGTTAAAACATTTCCATTCGGACACGAGTGACCGAATTAATCGAATTCCCTCACGATATCTAGGGATAAAAATTCTTGTACTAGGTGAATGTGAGAATAGAAATGCGAGAATTAGCTATTTGTTTTAACGTCAATCTTAAAAGGTCTTTGAGTGAATTTCGTTTGATAAATCGCCAATGGAAACTTTCTGACGAATTTCCCGTGCATGTAAAATGCAGCCGGTGCGCCAAGCGAACATGGCGGGTGCAGAAACTGCTTATAAAATTTCATTCGAGTCATTTCCTTATTTTGTACGCGATTAACCGAACACTCCGGCTGCTAAGCTGTTTATTCCACCGATTTACCGTGTTCCATGAATTTTATTAGTAATGAACTGGAAAGCATAGGATTTTGAACCTCGTTGAATAGGATGAAAATGGTTTAGAATGGTGATTTCTATTTTATACATTGTCGTTGAATGTATTTTAAATAGAATTTCGTACATCTGGAATGGGATAAAGGGAAGGCAAATTTTGAATTTGAAAGATGATAATGTATATCTGATCAGTAGTGAAATTCATAGTTGTCTCATGAATTTCATTACTAACGAATTGGAAAATTTGAAATTTTGCATATCGCGTTCAAATAATTTTACACGTCGTTAGATGAATAAATAGAATTTTGCAATGTTTGGATTTATGGGAAGACGAAATTCTATCGGTGAATATATTTTAACGATAATGTTTGATTTCCTTTAAACGACGTTATTGGGACAATCTCGAGTAAAAACGCTGGGTCATCGATCTTTCATATTGGAAAACAGTTTTCGTCCTAGGATAGCTACAATAGAAAGATGACTCGACACTAATTAACTTCATGCGCGTCAGCACGATGGATCAAAAATGTCTACAAACTAACGGCGACGTCGTCACCTCGACGATTCTCGACTCTTCTCTTCAGAGTCTGTAATGAGAACGGAATATTATAGTTCAATAAGAATTAAACGATTTCGAAGAGCTCCTTGTTAATCAACTTATTACCGTGAAAAGCATAAATCTAATTGTTATTAAAGGTTTAATTATTTAGTTTACGAATAGGTTATCGTCGCAAATCAATTGATCGAGAAAATTTAATTTTCTTCTAAAATCGAATTTAACACTAAAATTAGGATGATTATTTTGTGAATACTTGGATATCGAGCGAATCATTTAACTCGAGTAATTATCTCAAGTATTCTCATAAACGATAGTTTAATATTTTTTGTAAGACGTTCATTCTTCTTAAAAGCACGTATCATAATTGCAAAAACGAAAAATATATCTCAACAATTTAGCTTTGTATATCTATTCTTAAAAAATTCAAATAAATGATTTCAAACGATTTAAAGTCGTTTCGTCAAATCGAAAAGCATTATTAAAGAAATCATTGAATAATATCGTAAAAGGAGAAGCAATTCGATTATTCATTACATTCCACAATTCAGAATCCGATCAAAGAAGCTTCATGAAACGAAATCCATTATTTCGATCAATGGATTGTTTTCGAACCATAACAATTCCCGGTATAAAGTGGGCTCGAAACAGATGCCGCGATAAAAGAATTCCTGATTCAGCTTTCTTAGATTCTTTGCCTCGATAAAGAATGAGAAAGAAAGAAAAAAAAAGGAAAGGAAAAAGAAATGAAAAGAAAATTGAGATAACGATGGAACGAAAAGAGCTGAACACATGGTTAATTTGACAGTCAAAAAGCGAGAAGAGAGAATATTTTATTCGCTTATTAAAATATGAATATAAATGAAATACAATACTCGTGCTTGTTTCGTAACATCTTGAAGGTATCAAATGGTTTCTTTCTTGAAACAGAACGGAAGAAACGGTTCCTTACGTCTTGGAATTTCCTCCAAGCCTCGTGCATAATTTCTTCGGGAGATAAAGCGGTGGGCAAACGATGAGGAAGAATACGAAAGAGAGGAGGAAGTCGAACCTGGAAGGCGATTAATCGTGAAAGTCTAAGAGCGGTTCAAGATGAATTATTAATTCGAAGGGGACGAAGATTAATCGTTTTCCGTTCCGATGGAAACAAACTTTTCATTTGCCTCGTTCTGATTAGATTGTCAATGAAAATCCACGCAGCAGTAATCGAAGGGGAGGGAGGGGGAGAAAATGAAATTCCTCTTCTTTCTTTTCTAACTAATCGCGCGAATAATGAGAATAAAAAGCATTTCTGACGAATGTAAATTATTCTTTTTCTATCTTCTATATCTCTTTTCTCGACATACACAAGATGTATGAACAGTAATCTATTATTAAAAATTATTTATAGATTGCACGAACAAATACTCGATTCAATTTAAAAAAGAAAAAGATATATACGAGATAGATACTTCGCACGGCCTTGGTTCCATTTATCTACCAATTACACTAGATTAACTCCCCTTAGAATCTATTCAATTTTTCTCCAAATCACTTTTTCATTCATAAATTAAAATCAAACATCCCGTCGTATCTATTTTTTACGATTTCGATAAGCGCAAAATTAAGCCTCTCCTTTACGTAATATTATCGCCCCTCGCGAGGAGAAAAGAGAAAAACGAACGATTTGGTCGAGCTAGACATCGAAATACGAGGATACGAGGAGAAGTATATAAATAAATATGAAATACATAATCTGTGCATAATAGAAGATTTATAAGAAGATATATATATTGAAGCACGCGAACACGAGAAAGATGGTTTGGCGAACAGATGCAATGGGAAAGATGTCCAATGAAAGCCTAGGGCGGCCAAAGTTCTTCGAGGCTCCTCTTCGTGAATAATTTCGCGATACGATACACAAAGGGGAAAGGGGTAAGGCTGCGATACGCGAAGGGAAAGAAAGAGAGAGGGGGATGCATGATGTCAAAAATAGAAGGAAGGAGGAAAGGGGTAGAGAGGGGGCTGGTTGGCTATCAGAATGTGATTTAGGTCGGGAATTCACGATGCAATATCAATGAAATACGAGCCCCCCGAGGCAGCCTTCGTCCGCATCGTCCATTGTCTGGTTCAACAGAAACTGCTTCATGAAGAGCCGACTGGCGTGCGGTATTAAAGAAAAACTGGTCTTGGAGGAACCTGCCCTGCTGTACCGAAAGGGGAATCTCCGCTGCTTATGTACGCGATCTTTCCCGCCGAGGGGGACGCGATATAAACATTCGTAAAAAGATGTCGCGCTGAAAGTTTGGTCGACGATTATTTTAACGGAAGAGTCCACGGGATAATTTTATGGAGAATCGTGAGAATAATTTCCGCGGTTCCGTCTGAAATATACGCCCTCTTCGTCATCTGTCAGCTGCGGAAGAAGAGGAGAGAAATTTCGTGGAATTTGTTGGAGTAAATTGCGATTTTTTTTCTCCTTCTTTTTTCTTTTTTCCCGATCTTTATACGAATAAGAAAAATCTTAATCGTTAATATCTCGGATGAAATATTGGCAAGATCTATCTTATATGAGAGTAGTAGGAAGGAAAAAAGGGATCTTATATATCAGACTAATGCGTTTTCTATTATACAACTGGTTAGAAGAGAAGAAGAATTCGTTTCTATTAGTCGAAAATAGATGGCCTTCGAGTGAACATTCACGATCCAATTTACGTGAATTTTCATGGGATGATATATTAGGTAGTTTTGCGCGATTCATCTTCCCGTTTGAAGGACTGTTTTCAATTTTAAATCGCTCGAGGTATAAATGGCGATGATGTTTCGCGAGCTGTTTTAACGCTGTTGCTCGCCTCGCGGAAAGAATCTCTTTTACTTATTAGCATAGGGTAAAAGAGACTGGGTAAAAACAATTAGGAGGACGAGTTTGTTATTTAACCTTGTATTCTCAAAATTATTCCGCGTAAACGTAATTTATCCTTCCCGACGTTATAAAGAAGTGAGTCGTGTGGTCGATCGATGAAAAAAGCGCGATATTTCCACAAGCCTCGGGCGAGTGTCGCTCGTGTGTACACGAACGTTTCACCTTCGTAGGAAACATGAAACTAGCGAGGTTAACCGCATCCTTTTCGCCGCGTCTGTCCATTCAGCGCGATCCACGCATAAAATACTCGTGTCGATGCGCTCTTGCCGAGTGCATCTCCTTTGCTTTTCGCATCATTGTCGCCCGCGGCATCCCAAACCAACTCGTGGTCCCTGAAAATCCTCTATAAATCTTCTATCCGACCAGAGAACTACTCCAATTAGTCGGATGAAGTAATTTACCGCGCAGGAGATGGATCTCGCGAAACATTTGAAACCGAAGACCGAAAATGAAAGCGAATTCTATCGTAATCGATCCTCCCTTCTCGGAGAGCGGGAACTTGGAGTGTGTCGTTTCTAAAACTTTCTAAAAGAAATTTCCACTTTTGATCCGGAGATAAATATTATACGAGGAACGAGAGAAAGAGAGAGAGAAATAAATAGATAAAAACCACGGGAAATTAGTATAAAAAGCAAGTTTTCTACTCAATTAACCCTCGACTTTTAATTGAAACGCCACGGATTTCCCTTCTTCTCGAATTATCTTAATTACCTTACGAAACAGTGGCGATTCCGATTAGATCGAGACCCGGTAAACTTTGCCCCGATAAAGGAAGAGAGTAGGCAGGATGCAATTAATTCCAGCAAGTTTTATGATGGAGTTTCCAAGTGGAAAACGATACCCAGTCCCGGGATATTCGTTTCGCGCTGACAATGCAACGGTCTTGAATTCACGCGCGTGAACCACGAATCGAGCGCGTAACTGACCCAGTTCGCCTCGGCCACGTCGTCGAGTACGAAGGCCGAGGTGAGGATTCTTTGTCACCTAGGACACGGTAATAATTCCGTACCGTCTTCACCCGGTACACCTATTATATACACGCTTTTCTCCTCTTACACTCGTCTCAAGAATATTCCTCTCTGCTCGTTCGCGCGTGAGCCCAACAATGTCAAGCCTCGAGACGTTTGCGCAACTTTTTTCAAATTACTCCGCCTCGTATTTTTGTCCCCTTTTGGTGCTGCATGCACTACACGAGTGCACTTTGTCCGCGATTTTTTCTTCCTTTTTTTATCTCTCGTGGGATTTAACTGGTAAGACTAAGGAGCTTCGTGGAATCCGACAATTTTTTCGATTACGGGAAATATTATCGGTATTTTCGTGCCTCGAGGCGTATTTTGAAATTTTTCTATCTCCTATTATGTACCGTTCATCATTTGATTATTCCAATGTATGTTGTTTAAAACTTCTCCAATTGTACGGCTTCGTATTTGCATCTTAACAGATGATAAAACGATTGATTAATTGCCATAGCAATTATGCAATTTTACGGTAGACTAGAAAGATGGTTTAACGATTAACGCAATCGCAAAGTAACCTTGACGCACGATCAAGCGGAACGAAGTGACTAAGTACTTATATAGAGTGTTAATTATCCTTGGACGATCTTTGCAGAATCGATTTTTCGCGAGATAGAGTGAAACAGTTCTGCCCTCCATCTATATGCAAATTAAATTTTAATTAAATTTTTGCATACCAACCTCCGTACTTTCCCTCCTCCCCCCTTTTTTATACAGTACATCAAAAGTACATCGGTTCTTTTCAAAAATGGTCCACATGAATGTATTAACCGTTCCACATACAATATTGCGTGACGAGGAAGAAAAGACTCCGCCATTAATTCCACGATCGATCCTCGTGGGATGTTCCTCCTCGAGGAGCGGAACGATTAAGTTGCCAAAGATTTCCGGCTTAAGAAGTCGAAGTGACACCGGGGGGAATGACGTAATGAAGTATCCGTAAAGAGACGAGGATGTTTCCTGAAGATTTCTCGAGGGCCCTCGAGAATGCGGGTGGTCTCTCGCCGAGTTTCACGGATCGATATGTCGTCGAGGAACTTATTCACGCTTCCTGTACACGGGAAACTTTGTACCTGCCTCGGGAGTTTCGTTTCACGCCGTGAAAAAAACTTGATTCCTCTAACGGGACACCGAGAGACGGAACGAGCCGATGGATTTCGTTTTACTTGGAAAGACGTTTCGCTACATTCTGGCAAAGCGATTCGAAGATGGGATGTTATCGGAGGAACAGTTACGACACAATAGAATAGATAAAAAAATCGGAGGAAGATTCTTTTTTATTTATGGCGTTTTTGTGACAAAAAATGAAAGGAAATATATCTTCCTTTTTCATATCATGGACAAATTCACCAAATTCACATAAAAATTTCGCATATAGATCAAATAACAGGTTAACAGGTTCATTAAACAAAACAGAAACGAAACTTTGTTTATTTATACGATAATTACCAACGTTACACATTTAATGTATATATATATGTATTCCTTGAATGAAATATCTCTTTATAATTGTTGCAACAGGGTATAATTGGCTGGTCGAAAGCCAAAGTCTCCATTCCATCCTTTCTTTTTCTCTTTTCCGTCTCTGAGAATAATCTGGCATTCAGCCAATTTATCCGGTTAAAATTTGTTCGACCTAATGCTCGTCTCTCGCTATACGCGTAACATCGAATCGTGAAATAACGGGGTATAATGAATGAATTCAATCAATCCGGCCGCGTTATAGCGCGACTTCGTTCATACGCTTCCGTGGTAATGGTAGATTTATGGTGGTGGCTTTATTTCGCGTATCTCGATTCGCATGCCATTTCGAAACAGTTTGTGAAATGGAATTACGGCCAGAATGATTTTACACACTGGCAACCGGTTAATGTTGCCGGTTTATTTCGTTCGAATATCGCGCGATTTTCGATCATCGCGTTTACCTCGTAAGAGAGTAAAAATGTCGAGATAGAGACTCGGTTAAATCGGGCTCGTTCGGGCTCTCGAAGAATCATCCCCGCTTTTTTTCGAGCAGAGGGAGAAGAAAATCCTTTGGATAAGATTCCGGCAGAGAGTCGGAGTAATTGCGGAAAGGAAGAGAAGAATTCTTTCTCTCATACTTTGACGCGATTATCTCGGCTACACTTTTTTCTTTTCTTTTTTTTTTCAGCGTCTACATCTTTCTATCCTTTAGGATTTATCATGGGGGGGGAAAAAAAAGAAAGAAAATACGAGGCTTTTGATCTTTCTTTTAGAACGATGGAGGTTTTTGTAAATAAAAATTAGGATGATGATATTTTATCAACGTGGAGCTAATGCAGCGATGCATTAGGATAAATGTATCGAGAAATGTGTTAGAGCGCGAACAAATTAAAAGTCGATTACAGTTCTATTCTTCGATAGTGATGTGAAACATCGTGCATCGTTTCAAAGACTTGGCAAACGACGTCGAATCTCATAAAGTTAAATTTTTATTTCATTTTTATTCCAAGGAAGAATAGAGATATCAATTTTGGAAACGCTTTACATAAAAATCACATTTCGAAGACAGTTATTAAGATATCTAGGGTTAATTTTGAAAGTCAACACGCGGTGAAATCGTGGATAAAAATTGGGTGTTTGCAATTTATCGACTATTAAGAAACAATATTGCTGTGAAATTGAAGTGTTACTTGAATCAAGATTGAATCCTGCGAAATGTTCATTAGCGTTCACCTATGTGAAGTACTTTACAGAGCTAGGTTACAAACTATTGTGTGCTATTGTGTTGTACGTGGTTTGATGCAACGGGTAATGGGAATGGAGAGTAACAACGGATTGGATAACCGAGAAAACATAAAGTATGTGGTACGATTCTTGATTGATTCAGGTGTCGTTGCACGAAGAAGTGGCAGTTCAAACTTTACGATAATTGAAAATCCTCTTTCTTTGCCTGTATAAAATCACGATTCAAGTTCGCCTCCTGGAGTATCGCCGCTATACGGTGACCTGTAAAAACAGTTAACGACAATGGGACACCGGTGGATTATAATTTACGAACTATAATACAAAGAGATATTAAACCATCGTAGAACTTAACAAAACTACGAAAGCAATTATTAATTGTATAGAAAATTTTATAGCAAAATTGAGAGGGATTATATTCTTATGGAATTTCAATATAATAATTTCTCTCGCTACTTTTTGCTATTTATTCAATAAAATTTACGATCGGTTTTCAATAAACTTGTCATTTGAAACCGAATAGTGGTTTGAATTTTTCTAAATTTCTGCAATATCGATTTCC
Source organism: Apis cerana (assembly GCF_029169275.1). Taxonomy (NCBI): domain Eukaryota; kingdom Metazoa; phylum Arthropoda; class Insecta; order Hymenoptera; family Apidae; genus Apis; species Apis cerana. The sequence continues at coordinate 5,995,513 of NC_083863.1, forward strand.
TTATTAGATATAGGAAAACTTTTATTATCGGGCATAAATTATGGTCCACTATATAAGTTTTTAATAAACGGGACAGATGGAATTTATTTGCCTTTGAAACCCAACATATTTTCATACTTAACGGAATCTAATATTCCGAAGCGCAGATTTAAGATCGTTCTAAATTAACTTCGTTTAAAAAAAAAAAAAAAGAAAAATCCAATCATTTCACACTTGATAAAATCTATAAATATTCCAGTCGCAACTTGCACACGATCTAAACCAATCGTATCGACGAGCGTGTGTTCAAACGAGAACAAGATTTTAAACGCAATTTTAATCTAATTTATCCCGGAATACGCAACGAGGCAAGTAGCTTTCGCAACCAGAGAGGAAATCTCATTGTCTCCCGCTGCAGAAGCGTATCCTGTTTTCTGACGAGGGTTACCCACGCGTTCATTGTATAATCATTGCGTTATGCGAATACACGATAATATCATTTCCGGAAGCCCGGAGGAATCAGAATCCTCTCTTCTCCATGCCAAGGATCCACGTGTATCACGTGCCTCGTTTTCTTTTTTTTTTTTTTTTCCTCCCTTCCGGCACTCCTGCTCGAGTACCTACGCTGAATCTGCTGAAAGGGATGACGTGAAAGATCCAATTTCCAGAGAAAAACGAAAAGATCCTTTTCAGACTGGATTTTAATTTTCCGCTCTCTCTCTCTCTCTCTCTCTCTCTCTGTCTCTCTTCAAGGCGACGCGGAGTTTCGATTTTATTTCGAGATTCGCATTACAGAATAATCATATCCTTGGTGTTTATTGTTGGGATTCTGCGATATGTTTCTGGAGAACGTTCCAGTTTTATTTGAAGGAATAAAATGTTGAAAGTTCCGATCTGATCGACTTTCGATGAATTCTTTCTTTATTCCCGGTAATTAGAGATCTCGCGATAGATCCAATGCCTGCAGTTCAATCCGGTGAAAAGATTTCGTTCGTGTAAAAGTAATATCCGTGAAAAATCGAAAGATATATCGGCAAAGGAAGGAGGAAGGAGAATTTTTCCTTCGGAACGAAAACTTTCACTCCTCGATATCGAAAGAATAAATTCATAGACACTTTTATATTAAATTTCAGTAGGAGTAATTTCGGGGGTCGTTTAACCAGCTCGTCTGTTTCAACATTCGAAAATTTGTGGAAGTGGAATACGAGGAATAAAAGAAAAGGTTACAACAATTTTTCGGGACCCGTGAAAATTGCAATCTCTCTTCTCGCAATTAGTCTTCTCACGGAGGAACCCGATTTTTGGTCGTCGACCTCGTTAGAGACTCCGTTCGAAATTTCTGCGCGAAGGCGTCCAATAAGTCGTTGAAACGTAATCGAATGTTGTTCGCTCGGAAAAAGTTGGAGTCGATTCGCAATCAGAGGAAAAAGGAATTAACGCTTGATTACTAGAGTCTGTCTGCAGGATGAACAGTAACGAAGAGCGAATTCGAATTCGCAATAAAACGATCATTTTTCATGAAAAGTGTTAGCGGGGAGGTTTTACGAAGCGATCGTTGAACCATGAAACATTGTCGAACAGTCGACGACGGTGATCGTCGAAACGAGAACGGGCGAGGAAGGAATACGTGTTAGAATTTGAAATCCAATTGGCTATAGTTGAGGAAATATTAGTTTTTGCGATCGTGTTATTCGAGTCGAAGTCGGAACGCTGCCAACCACCTGCTACCGTTTTGATTAAACGGACCACAACAGATCGATCGAGTTTGCCTCGTCCAGAAGCAAACTGTTCGTTCCCAAAAATTTCTCATTGTTCATCGAGGATACGCTACGTTGAATACTGATGAAAAATTGAAAATGTGTTTATCATTTCCAAAAAATCGTTTCCAACTTTAATATCGACCAAAGAAATTAATTTTTCGCCTCGAAATCGTTTCCATTCTTCATTTCGCTCGGTGAAAATTCACAGAGATTGAATATTCGCCAATTAATTAACCTCTCTTCCCGAGTTATATAAATTCGATAAATTCAACGAGGGGTTGAAAGCATCTCTCTCTCTCCAGACATCGCTCTTACATTTAGAAGAACGTTCTCAACAGTTTCTGCCAATTTTTCAAACCTGCTCCAACATTTCTCTTTCACGAGCAACCCATTGAATTATTACGACGGCGTCGACACGGTACACCGCCGCTTAATAATAAACGCGTCCGCTGGAACAGCCGCAGAAACGATTTTACCACCGATCGGCGTGGTAAGAGAAACGACCGTTCGCCGAGCAAAACGTACCGAACGTAAAATCAGCTGACTGAAATTGCCAGGATCGTTTCGTTTACGAAAGACGAACGGCCCAGAAGACCGCATTCCGCGAGGGTATAGATAGACAGGGGACGTAATTCGTCCCATCCCGGTCATAACTTTGCCGGGGGAAGGATACGTGTTCGCCGCGCGTTATGGGTGTACGATTGTGTGGATGTAGGATGGCGCTATTCCGTAATTAGACCAAGTAATTACACCGTTTTACGGTTGCGCCCGGTTTCGTTGCCACATGGTGGAAGGGCGTGTCGTTCTAACCGCGTCGCTGAGAAGGTACACACGTGGATGAGAAGGGGGAGGCGCGACCGAAACGTTACAAGTGTACCTTGTAAATTATACTTGCAAACTCTCGGATTCTTTGTCTGGAAGGTTCTGGGATGGGTTCTTGAACGAATCGAACGAACGATCCTCGGTCTGGAATTTCGCGGTCGACGTACGAGGTGGATACGTACGAGTGACTCCAGTCGGATGCAAATTAGCAAGTATGGTGGAAGATTTGTTCTGTATTCGAAGAATTGTAATATTTGAATATTCTGTTATGTTTTTTATTATGTTTCCATTCAATTACGATGTAGATGTTACATTTACGATAATAATAATCGTCATGATATAAAGTTTAAAGTTAATTTTTAAATAAAATGTTAATTGGGCTCGCTCCCTTAAAGGAAATTAAACGAATTTACTTTCAATCGGAAGATGATTTGTTCCGTGACTTATTCTTTGCGATTGTTCTTGTATAATAGCGGAGATTCATTTTATTTTGAAAACATGATACGAATTCTCGAGTGTTTTGCAACAAGCCCACTCCTTTATTTAAAGAGACACGTGGGCCCTCGATACAAAGCCGTTGTAGGCGTCAGCGAATTCCATCGAGGCTTCATCGGCGTCCCATCTTAATTTTTTATCCCCCTTGTCGTTTTATGCACGCCCCTTTCTCTGCCTCGCGTTTAATTTTTCCATCCGTGGGTACGCACGAAACGGAACGGGCCAGGCTTTGAACTTGAGGATTTATTATTCTGTTATTACATCGATTGAGAGCCGTGCAAAAGCCGTAATGATCGTGGCAACCCCGAGGCGTTTGAATTAATTCGATTATTAATTCTGTCATCGTTGCCCATTAGTCGAATACTGATTTGCCCCGGGAGAATCTTAACGGATCTCAACGCGGCGTTTGATATTCCAATTTCGTTTCTTCCGTTAATAAACACTTCTGAAATTGACATCGAGGATGAATTTTTTGTCCAAGAGATGGAACATCTCTTTGAACAAGTTGGAATTAATTCGAGGGTTAATACTTTACGTTCGACGTTGAAATCGATCGAAGGAAATAACTTCAATCGAGATAATCGAGTATCGTCAAACGTAAGAATTTTGGTGTGGTTATTTACGGTGGTTTGAACGAATTTCAGAGCGTTTTTTATTCGTTTAAATGAATCGACGATTATAGTGGTTGGAATATTTAGTCCCTCGGTACGAGAGAGGCGGTAATTTAAATTATTAACGTGGGGCGTGTATGTGTGCGCATCACGCATAACGCATACGCAGACGCGTGATTGTGAGCCTTCTCGTGTAATTTCGCGTCACGCGAGCTTTAGCGAAATAATTCACTTATAAACAAATTTCCTTTCTCACGAAAACGCGTCCTGAAGATTCTTATAATAATCGTTCTCACGCACGACAAAAAATTATTCGAATATCAATGACAATGATGAAGTCGTTTATAATTTTCTAGTAAATTCGAATTAGATCTAATCGGTAGAAAATCAAGGGGAAAAAAGATAAAAGAACGACAGTCGTGCGAGCGTAACTTTCTCGAGTTAGCAGCGATTCGTTTGCAAAGCGGTATCTCTCTATTAAAATCAGCTATCATCAAACACCTGGAATATAACCAGTCATTATCAGTGTGCTAGGTGAAAGTCGATGTTTATCGATGTGTCTACATCTTACGGATGCGCGTAAACATGAAAGGAAACGAGCACAAAGAGTCGAGCACTCTTCGAAAACCGCCGAAAAATTCTCTCTCCTACCTTTTTGTACGCGTGGGCATAAATGGTTTTTGCGTAACACCATTCATTATACCGTACAAGAGCTTCATTACCGGAGGAGCGGAAAACTTTGGTGCGTACGCACGAAGGGGTTCGCGAAGGCCTTTTAAACCGTTCACGTACAAAAGAATTGGAAGCAATTACGCACGAGACATTAAGCCCGGACAGTATACGCGAGGAGCACAGTGTGCGTCTTTGATGTGAACGATTCAATGCGGGGTAACATACTCGACCGATGCTCGCTTTGATGTAAAAGCGAAATTTTCATTTCTCTCTCGGTGGCCTTGATCATTCCACTCCTTTCCTTTTCGCGACACTCGTTAGGGGCTTCCCCTCGTGTACGTTACGTGTATGTACAGGCTTCCATGTTCCACACACCGGACGTGGATCCGCGTGTGGGGATGTCGCCATTAAGTAGATCCACGTGGTTCTCGATATAATTCGAAGCGGATGGAATTGAATACGGATCTTCGATATGCGATCCAAGTCAAATCCTCGAGAAGACACGAGGATTTACATTATTGAACTACACTTGTCGAAATGGTTCTAAGATTGTCTCCTGTTTCTGGCGGATTACGGTGATAGGGCAGTGATGGCGGAGATTGGTTTATGTTCGGAGCAGATTGTTTCGGCAAAATGGTACAAATTCGTATGCAAAGCAGCGAGATTGGTTTACATGTATGTTAAATTTCACTTTGTGACGCTTGTTCTTTCTTTTTTTAATTTTGTTTTAATTAAATTTTGATGATTATTTTATTTATTATTATTTGTTGTTTTAACGAAATTAGTAGGAATATGATAGAAATAAATCGTGCTCTATTTAAAATATTTCAAGGATTCATTCACGATATTGAATATTTTACACGAAAGATTTTTCTTTTTAATTTCACCTGGAATCTCGCGTATCTCTAAAAATAAAAATGATATATTTACTTCGTCCTATTAATAATTCATTTTTATATGATTGTGAGAAATAGAGAGGGTCACAGATTATTTAGTTAGAATGAAAGGGGGTCGAGTCACTATATCAAATGCTTTTAATAGCGATGAGTGTATCGTATTGAACTTGACATCATCGCTTGATTCCACCTCTTGCACGTGAAAAATATAATGCGCATTTAAATTTTTCCAAGGAGGATAGAGATGATATCGGTTTCCCGTGCATAATGAAACACCATTTTCGAGAGAACGTGCGAAAAAGGGATGTGGAATATTATCCGCGTTCAGAATTTATTTCCACTTTTTATTTTCTTCCCTTCAAACGAAACGCTGCCATATTAATTCTAACTAAGCGGCACTTGGTACACGCGTTGCTATTCATGCATCGAGTGCGATTGCACACGGTGAAACGAGTCGGCTGCATCGGACGCAACGGAAATGTTTGTCAGGTTGCCACTGAATGGCGTTCGTTAGCCAACTAACATTACGAAATATTACGCTTGTGTCCCATCCGATAAGACGATCGTCCATTTTCGAATCGACACATCACTCTTTGCACGTTTACCTATTTATTCTCGTAATATCGGGAATTAATTCGATGCCTTTTGTTTAAAACAAATTATACAACTTTTATTCCTTGAAATATTCGTCATTACTTTCGAGTCTTTGTTCTCGGATAATTTTCGAATCGAAAAAAAGTATATCAATTTTGAAGTTATCGATGTTTTCTCTATGATGTCTCTTCCAATCTTTCAAAAATATGTAGGATTCGAGTATATTGTTGAAACGATTCGAACATATATATATCAGAATCAAATGAAGTTCGTCTTTCACAAATGTTCGATTTCATCTTGGAAAATGAAAGTCGAATTGTAACACACGTAATATTTATAAACTATTTTAATATTCTTAAATTGCTTTTAAAATTATACATTTCCTCGAACAGAGCTCATTAGGTTTATAATAACGTGTCTCAGGCATTAGTAAACATCTGAAAACGTTCCTTTCTTTCCTGATTCGATGCATAACCTATAAGGAAACAACGAATAATAGACGCGCCGTCCCCACACAATATGACGAAACACGTTTACAACGTGCATGGAAATAACAGTTGAAGAAGAGGTGAGAATAAATTAGCGGCCATCGTTTGACGCTTAATCGCGTACAATAATGGTAAATTTATTCGACGAAACGAGATGCAAGAGAGAATTCTACGAATACTCATTTCTCCAACACTTTCTCTTAGATACGAAAGGAATTTCCATTGAAATAGGAAATTGAATCTCTCACACTTCAATAAAAGAGAGATATATCTTTTATCCAAGATATATGAATTCATCGAATGTACTTATTATTTCGACGAATTAATTTATATAAATCTCTTTTTTTATATAAATCATTCGATAAAAATACATTTATTTCCTATTAATAAATTATCTCGATAACAACATCCTTTTACATCATTTTCTGATGAAGCAACAATTTTATAGAACCAGACACCACGGGTATACACGATATGCGCGTAATAAATAATAATTCTTCGAATGAATTTACGTGAACGTTTTCAATATTTTTCCAATCATTCGATAAATGAATTTTTAAACGATGCATTCTTCCTTTTAATTTTTCTGTGGGAATTATCTCGATAATAAGAGCTTTTTATAACCTTTATTTTATCACCCTTCGATGAAGCAACGACTCGTTGGTCTGTTTCATTAAATTCGTAAAGTCGACCAATTTGCATCTGGTGATTGGTCGAGCCGCTAATGCAATGGCCGGAAAGTAATTATGTTAATTACTGCCGGTGCTTAATAACCTGTGTTCCCTCGATGCAGCGGTTAATAACGTTTACCAACGGACCCGAATACTTTGAGAATCGACGATTTCTAGTATTCCAGGCATCCTCCTTTCGCATAAGAAAACGATCCACAATTTTGCGCTAATCTTGCACTCTTATATATATTTAGAAATTGATAGATAAATTTAGAAATTGGCATAATGGCCTTCATCATATGGCGAGGTGCTAAATTAGAGCATCAAGTGGAGGCATCGATGGCATCTGTGCTTTAAAATCGTGTTAATGTAAATATACTACACACATATATAATATATGCAACATTATTTTAATTAATTACTAAGTATATTGAGTTTATTCTTGATATGATCTTTTTTTTTTCTTTCGTTTCTCGTGATATTTTCTATATATATTAAGCAATCAAAATGCGTTATCGATTATTAATTATCTCTCTGATTTCGAGTCAATTACTTGCTATACCATCTGACGTCTACCATCTGGTCACTAGTGATCGATTTCTCCCAAAATCGTTTCTAATGATTACTTTAACTACTGTGGAGGATCCCTTACTTCCGGTTCCTACTACTTCCGTAGATAGTGGCCGCTTTAAATCGGGGAAGGGAAATTACCATACCCGCGAGCTTCCTTTCATCGAGCGATGATACTGGTTCTTAAAAACAGTTCTTACATAAGAAACAACAAGAGAAGCATTTGAAATATTTGAATATTTGAAGAGGTGAAAGTAGAAAATTATTGGAAAAGAATGAAAGGAAATTTGACCGAATAGGAAGAATTTTAAATTTGTACAAATATTCAAAAATTTTAAGGGATGGATATAAAAAAATATAATACACGCGTGAAATAGAGATTTCCTTTTCCAATTGCAACCAGTTGCAACAAAGTGATTCACGATTCTCCTCGCAATTATAATGAACACGTTTATTATTGCTGTTTGATCAACTATACCCGATCGATACTCGTTTTATACAACGTACGTGCATAATCGAGCAACTGTACAACGTCAAGACATCGCAAGACTGTCAGACAGAAACCCATGATCAGGCTAATTCCTACGAAATGAATGTTTACTCGCTTATTATCGAACGTGTACGTCTAATGCATCCTTCTTTCTTCTTCCTTGCCTCGTGTGATAAGCGGTTTCGAACTTGATCGATGATTCAAAATAAACGAGCCGTGTTTCTTGCCGAGTTTAAAGTAAGTCAGACCGCCAATTTGATACTTTTTTACGTGTGTCGGCTGTAATAAGCGATTATCGAGTCATGCTTCTATTCAAAAGTGACTATTTAATGGCCACCTTACTTCGTATTTGTTGTTTGCTCTTATTCGCTCTACCAGTATTTTAAATAGCGAAGTGCAAGTTTTTGAGCGTGGAATTAAATCGTATTTCCTAAGTTGGATAGAGTCATTATGATATGCTATTGAAATTATTTTCGAAGAAATGTGAAAGGATCAAAGATATACGCTTGGCACGGAGACGTCGTTCGTGATCAGATCGCGAGGATATTTTGAGAATTTCTCGCTAGAATTCACGTTCAAGTGGAATCGATATTCGAACAGTGGGACAGCAATTACGGCTCAATTGATTTGAATTGTACACTCGAGGGTCGCGTGAATCGCCAACGTAGGATTTTCGTTCCCTTCGAATTCCCCCTGCAGCTAGAATTCCGGAAACGAACTCCCTCGACGATTACACGATCCGAGTCGTTCTTCTGCGCTTTCTCTCTTCGAGGAAACAACGGCTAAATATTGACGTAAAATTGGTGAATCACGATTGAGTTGAAACTCGAACTCAGTTGCAACGAATATCCAGCGGAGGAGGAAGAAAGAGACGAGGAAGGAGGACGTTAAATATTGACGATTTTGCATTCACGGGAGGATAAGTAAGATTAATTGGAAAGAAACGAAGCTGCGAGGGCAGTGAAAGACGAAAGGCAATTAATTATTGCGTGGCCGGTTGTTAAGTGGATATTAAATTAATTTCTTCGAACTTGAAATCCTCCTTTGAGCAAAACCCCTTGGCAAAACGAAATTGATTGAAAAATAATTTCTATAATTCGAAATGCTGTGAAACGAATGAATATAAAACACGCGGGAATGTTAAATTATCGTGACACGGAAGTAAATACAATACAAATAAACGAATAATTTAAAACTGCAAACCAATTACATTGGTTGAAGACTCTCGTCTTCAAACTTCTGCTTACGTATCGACCCATTACGAGAGGCTTGATAATTTAATTACATAAAATTAACGATTCTTAACGAATCTACATATGGCAAGAGTATATGCGCATATATCTTCCAAGCATAGCTCAACATGGATAATTGCAAAGTGGAATATCATACTCGGTTCGGTATTTATGCTGGATTGAAAGCAGTCCTGTTCGATCGTTAGCCTTGTGTTGAACGTTCGACCGATTGCTCGAGGATGTTATACTCGGTTTCTATCTTTCCTTAAATTAAAAACGGTCAAACGGTCCTTTGTACGACGAGTCGACATCCACAATTCCTGGATGTCGGCATCGACAGTTTGAAAACATGATGGGCAGGAAAATGGAATGGAAATGAGCTGGCTTGAATCGATGGGATAATCGTCGATCACCGTGGGCAACGTCGACGTGGCCAAGATTACAACAACCCATAATTTCTATCCTGCTCTTGCACAGATGTGCATCATGGTTTTACGCGTTATACGGGAATCGTCCTCTGGAAATGATGGAATAACATCCCTTTTAGCGGGAGCAAATTTACAGCGAACCGGAAAATCTGATTACCTTATTTCGGATGATTTGAAGTCAAAGCGTGAAAGAAATTGGCCTATCATTCCGACAAAATGTGACATCGATTGGTATCCTAGATCGTTCAACGTGCATAATACCGGTGCTATTGATTTTTTTCCAAGATTGTGCACTATACGAGAATGGATTTAAACTGTAATTTAGCATGTGTGACAAAAATGATAAGTTCAAAAGATCGTTCCATGAATATTTAAGAAAATAAGGGGGGAAAGAAAAGATCTCGCCTCGTGTAATTTCAACTCGTTTGCTTTCATTTCCAAGTTGAGCAAGGTGCGATGTCTGCTTATTGGACGCACGATCAACTAAGTTTCCTTCTTAGTGTTCTTTGAACTTTTCGTCCGACCGATCGATATTTTGAGAGAATAACTTATTATTATGGTAATTTATATATTTTTTTTTCGATTACATCCTTCCAGCCAGATGCTTGAAACAGATTTCCCAACATCGGGTATTATGAAACACGAGTTATAGATATTCGTGACAGGTAATCAAGTTTCCCTTCTCCCTCCCCTGAACAAAATAATAAAAGTGTAGATCCTCGACCTGAGTTTTTAATTAAAAACTTCGTTTCGATAACTATCGATCCTTCTCCTGCCCTGCTGTAAATAATTCCATCGAAGAATCAAATGGCAACTCGATTATCAAGTTTTAATTCAACTAGAGGACGATAAAATTCAATATACGACCTCGCGAATCTTAAGTTAGACGAGAAAGATGATAAGAGGAATGTTCGAATTTTCGAATGGGTGACGGAAGGGACGAGAAAGAAAGGAGGGGGAAAAAATTTTGAAGTGTGAAAACGCTTGGATCTTTGAATTATTCCTTCCTGAACGTGCAGACAATAACACTCGAAACAGTCGTTTCGCTTCTGATATTAAACTATTCCGGAGATTCGCACGGCGGAATTAATGGGAATGAAAATGCGGAGTGAGGCCGGCCTGAAATTCGAGTTGACGCCGGAAACACCGTGAAACTGGTTGCCCCGTTTTCTCCGTGTCTCGCATTTAACTCGTCTTCCTGTCGTTTCTGGGCTGGAAAATTCGTTTCCAAATAGCCCCGGAGTGTACGCGTGCAGATACATTTCAAACTCGGTAAATCTTGAGCTCGCTGATTCAGCTTCACCAAGTGTTTGCTCGTGGATAATTACGCGAGCCTTTCAGGAATCGTACTAGATCTGATTTATTAACCTAAACATCGCGATAAAATTTGGAGGCATGCCAAATGAATCGAATTCGGAATCTTAATTAATTCTTTCTTGATATGTATCAAAATGAAATCAATTTTTGGGGAAATTGTATTGGAAGTAGAACGAAGGAAAAATTTTGAATCCCAAGATACATTAAAAATTCTATTCTGCCAATTTAAGGAAGATGGAATATTGTTTGATAAAAAGTAAAAAAAAAATTAATTCAGAAGATTGGAATTTTCTTGCTTCGCTGTTATTGCTCTTATCGTTTTTAACAAATTTAAACGTCGGCCAATTTACTTTTTCCTTCGTAACGATGGAATCGCGCAACTTCTTCGCCGATATCGGCGATGCTCGAGAGCAAATAAGGGCAGCCGGAGGACCGGTAATCTGTATGCAACGTTTTGTCCGTACGACTTCCTGATAATGTCGACGGTGCCATTTCCCTCTTACGACGAATTAACCATGCAAATGCAATTCGAACTGCGCCAGTCAACGCACTTGCGCCGCTGCCTCCGAGTTATCGCGGTCTATCGTTGTTAAACCGACGTAAACTCACGCAACCGTGCGTGGGAGGACGTTTTGTTGCGCGCGACGGCCACGCGACTCTTCAACCTCGTCACGTTCCTTTTCGATCCTTATCTCGTTTCCTTATCGTCGGAAAATTTCACGAATCCGTCAAACAATTCTCGCTAATATAATATTATCGAATAATCGGAAATGATTCTGATCTCGCACGTTTAACATCTTTCAATCTTCTTCGAATCTATCTAATATTCAAGTAACTTGCGAACTTTCATACGAGGTAAGGAAAATTAACACGATTTTTTTCATTGCGAGAAGATCAACCAATATTCCCGAGGATATGGTGATTTATAAATTGGGAATCACTGCGTGAAATGTTCGTTTAAAATATGGAATATTTGGTAAAACAAGATTACGAAAAATCGAATTAAGGAAACGAGAAAATTCGAGAATGGAGCATAATCCGTGATTGAATTTTGATCTTGATAGGAGGGAAGAAGAGATTCTCATTCGGTGATAGAAAGCACGGATTCGATTGATATTTTCAGTTAGAGACAAATTGATATTGCTCTATCAGACGCGCAACAAGCACCTCGCCAAGTATCAATTAAGGTTTAAATTGTATTGCTCTACATTTCGCTCGAGATAATCTCAAGAAGTAGCTCGAAAGAGGGGCGCGATAACACGAAGATATTTGCGCGTGTTGTAAATTAATTACACCCGTGTTAGAGAGTGTTTTAAAGCTTATTAGTTGCTAAAGGCACGGTTATCGTTTTCTTAATTGCCAAGACCATCGGCAAGTTCCGCTTGATCGTCGGACCGTAAACTGCACCTTTCGTCTTTTCACCCCAATTAGCCACGTATAGATATATCTTCGTCTGAAGATCGAGTAATAAACGTTAACTAATAATCGTTTTTCTTCGTATCATCTTCTTCCAACCTATTCCTATATAACATAGAATCTATATCATTTATACAAGATTCGAAAAGCGCCAATCCATTTGGATTAAATTAAAGAAAATTCTTATAAAATTATTGATTCGAGTCGACGTTTAAAAAGTTAATTATTTCTTGGATTTATTATTCGTTTAATCAATGAGAAACGTCGTTTCTTGGATGCAAAAGTGACGAGTCCACATCTGCATTCGTAATTGCGCGAAACAAAAAAATTCCAAAATTTATTACCGACATCCCAGCTTCACCAATCTCAATTTACCAATCACAATTCGTTCTCAAAGTCGTCTCCAATCTTCCGCGCGGAGAACCAACGCGTGGTAAATATATATTTCACCGTCATTAACGATTCCCAGATTGCACCGCGCGACACCGACGTGTAACGCAAATTAGCCGGATTCTCGAACTTCGAATCGAGATGCACGCCGGCACGTTTGGCAGGGTGATGGATGCACACACGCTGCACGGATCGGAGAAAACCGTTTCTCCGTCTAATGGCTTAATCGCGAATGCAGCAACGGGCCCGGCTAGCGGAATGCTGCTTGCATTTCGTAACGCCGATTTTTTTCTGCCTGCCAACCAAGGTAGGTAGATAGGTGGGTAGGTAGATAGGTGAACCCAGCGTGCTCCCAGCGTGGATTAAAAGCTAACGATGAGGAAACGGGCGGGAGTAATAAGCGCGCACGATCGACACACAGTGTTCTTGAAATGTTTCGAGGCGGTTATTAAGGATCATTAAATTTCCTAAATTGCAACCGCGCTTCGTAACGAGCCCCGGGGAGAGCATAATGCTTCCACGGCCGATATGGCCGTATACGGTGACGTGGGGCTATGGTTAAGAAGATATAAAAGTCCGCTCTCAGTCGGTCGGATGCCAGTCGATCCGACAGTCGTTCGAATAAATAAAGGACACCGAGTGTCATTCGAATAATGGTAACCGTGTAATTTCTCGTGATGAAGATTCGTATTTTTTTTTTTTTTTTCCTTTTTGTCGTCCGAGTAACAGTCGTTCAATCAAGGATCGATTGATTTTAATGAACGGTGTGACGGTATTCGTTTTACGTGTGTTGTAGCGCAGCGATGGGAGGAGGGAGGAGGTGGCGATAAATCGAAGAAGAGGTACATACAGTTATTTTGTCATGAATGTGTGATTAATTATACCGGGAGAAATTGATACGAAAGACAATTAAAATGTCTGGGGAAATTTATAGTCGGAGGGACGATGATATTCTGTAATTAATTCGATCGGATTGTATCGTCATGATCATGTACAACTGTTTGATTTTATCGTATGTTTGGTAGAATTATTTATTGTTTTGGATGTATTTGGTAAACAGTTGGATCTATTTTGGTTAAGTAGATCATATTTTGCATTATCGTTTGTACGGAAATATTACTATGAAATATTTATATGAATTTCAGGGGATCGTATCTCGCTTTTGTGATAAATCTGAATTAATTAAATTGGGTTAACGTGTAGCATATTTCACGCATAATTTTGTACGCGCATAATTCATGGTTTGAGAAATTTCATTGCGAATTTTGCGTCTTTTGTATAATAATTGGGCTAATTATTTTTGGTATCTCTATCTGCTACCAGTATATTCCCGATTAAACGTTTGAGCACAAAAGCCCAGCAATCCAACTTCAGAATGCGCAGTTTCGCGTAATAGCCACCCGTATGTGTGTCATTAAAACCGGCTTTTGAAAAGTCATTTTTCTCGTTACGCGTTGATTAAACGATAAACGATAAAAACGAATATTTATATTTGTTTCTTGATTGAAATCGAATTGAAACTTTTTCACGAGAGATACAAAATTCCCCTAATCGAGGCGATTATCTTAATTATTCAAGAGATGCGTGTTCAATTTCGATTCGAAAATTTGTAAGAACAAGGTAACGAGCAAAGAATCGATTCCTGGCCTACGATAACTTTCAATCATTTATTAGTGGAAACGAAACAGGAATAGGAATCGATACTCGACGTCCTCCGTAATGGTCAAGGAGGTTCACTGACCTTGTTAGATAAGCCGAATCGATACTATCGTGATGCGATCGGAGGGCGAACGTTATCGAAATTCCCTGAACGAATACCTCGATTGCCCTCCAATCTTACAACAACGAATTTGCCAGGAACTGGAACGTTCCATCTGGTTTGTATCAGAACAGATTTTCGCGACATGTTGCGCTCGTAATGGATTACATTGCCGACTACTTCGACGTGTAATCGATAATGTATCGGAATTCTTGCGAGAAGTCGAGGAAAACGTGCAACAAGAAAGCATGCATTGGTGAATGCAATCACTTTTATAAAATAAAACTTTCGAAACTTAAAATAAAACTTCGAAAGTTATTCACCGATTTGGAAATGATTTTGCGCTACGACTTTTAGAAATGATTAATGAAAGGAAAACAACTATATTCGAATCTTCGTTTTAATTTAATTTCCAATAAAAAATAAGAAAACTAACCGCAATAATATAACTGAACAACCAAGTATACGTAGTAATTTTATTATTAAATAAATTTTGCAACGCCAAGTTCAGAAAGATCTATCTTATGAATACATTGAATATATTATTAACACCCTATATACAAATGTCACTCGTGAAGAATCAAAGAAGAGGAGAAGGAAGCTCGGGGGAGGAGCACGGCTCATAGAATTTCACTGTATCGATCTCGTCGAGATCACCTTGCCAGCGTATAAAATTCCACGTCGCGACGGCAGGTGGTGAACGCTAAGGAAGGGCTTTGGGCAGAAGGAAAAATCGTGGATGGTGCCGCGAAATAATAACACGAATAGAGGGGTAAAAGGAAGGAAAAAAAGGGAAAAAAGAATGGGAGGAATGGTGGAGAGGGTAGTGAGGAGGCGCAGGTAGAAGCAGATGTTCGTGCGAGGCACGCGACAGCTGTGCGCCATGATTCGAGGCTTCCTCCTTCGTTTTTACGCGATTCGATATCTTTGAAGAAAGTAGGAATCGACCGACGACAACCACTGACTATCCGGGAATTTACTCGACAAATAGAGATGATTTATTTCGATGCATCAGGAGTTGGCACGATATTTACCCGCGTTTCCTTGTTTTATAACGTTGTAATCTCGCCTAAATGCCGGTATTATACGAAAGCATAAAGGTCGCTTTGTGTCTTCGAGAAGTAGACGAAGGGTGTAGTATGAACGGATTTTTATGGAGGAATTATGATCTTTGTAAGGACATTCGTTGGTTTCATTTTTTTTAAGAGATTATTCTAATCTCTTTTTTTTATGGTTGTAATCTCGTTCAAATTTACAACGATTTGTACAAAAGTATAAAGATTACTTTGTCTTCGTCGAGAAGGAATGTTATGCGAACAGATTCTTTTTGTATCGTAGATTGTTTTTACGTTAATCTTATTGTACGATAATTTTAAGCAAGATATATGAATATATCATTCGATGCATCCATGGAATAATCGTGATTTTCATAAGAATCTCGTGTATTTCTTTAATGAATAATTATTTCGATCTTTTCAACTATCACAAATGTTTCTAATATTTCACTGTTGGTTGAAAGTACGATTAAAAGTATCTAGTATAAATTAAATTAATTGAAGAAATTTGCATCTCTACGAGAGACGCATGTTTCTCCAGATGAGAATCACTGTAGAGCAACGCGTATACACACGTAGAAATAGTATGCATCCACCTACACGTTGGTGGCACACGACTCGCGTGCCATATATTTCCTTTCGTAGAATAAAAGCACCCTCTTTCCACAGAGTCGTTCATCCTTGCCTAGAAACCGGTCCAGATGCAGCGGATTTAAGTTGCATATCAGCTGCCTCGTCCCGTATATATATGTATATGTACTCCGAGAAACATATTTCCTTTCTCAAATAATGTACAATATTTCTCCGTAGTTCTTCGTATTTTAAGTGCATGGGGCAGTAACAAACGGTACACAAACAAGTATAAACTCGAAATTTCGCGTTCATTAAATAATAAATCAAGGGACGAACGTGTATTAAAAATTAATCGAGAGAAACGATATATATTACAACGGTTGAGAAGCGTTCGAACCATTGATTTATTCAAGAATCTTTGAATCTTTTCATCGGGCTTCCCTTAATAAGGAACTGCACGCGTGCCACGTGTTTTGCAGAGGAATAAGTTCACCCTTCTTCTACTGTCGCCGCCCATAAAAAAGTAGAGTAGCGTTTAACAGCTTCTTCTCGTGAAAGGATCTCTCACACGTGCGATATATCTCGAGCTCTGGGTATAAATATTGTCGACCCCTTCGAATTTCGAAGTTATTTTAACCAAAAAGAAAAAAAAGAAAGAAAGAAAGAAAAAAGAAGGAAGGAAGGAAGAGAGAAAAGAGGAAAAAGCAAGAGAGAAAAATCTCGGTAATTACACGGTCTTTAAATCTGTACGCCTGTACGGAATGATAAACTTCTCCGTGGTAAGACGTGGCTCCATCCAAATTGCCACGTTCCCCCGTCGTGATCGCGAGATTCCGTTGTCGCGAGGCAGACGTGCAATGCATCATTGGCGCGGGGTATCGTGAAATTAGCATAAATCTTGATAGCCGATAAACACCGCCTCCCTTTATGCGAGTGGTTCCTCGCGGAGAGGCACGAGGAGAAAACCGGTCCAGGAAGATGGTCCGTGTCGGTAGTTGGACAGCAGCTGCCTGCCGATACGATATGCGATACACGCGTAACATAGTCGTTCGATCGATTTCGAATTCTCGCATCGAAGGAAATTACCCTTTGTCGATGAGTAATTAATTTAATATCGAGCGAGATTGGGCCACGACGAATCGACTTGTTAAAAAACTCGAGTTATTCGAGATATGAATCCTCGGGTAAATCTGAATCGCATCTGATTATACGCGTTGCATAAGCTCAAGAGTGGTAGGAAGTTTTAAGGATTCGAGATTGAGCGAGTATTCAAATTTAGAGTACTCGGTATAGATGTTTAAGTCGTATTCACCGTCATCGTGTAATAAACTCTCGCTTTCATCGTGGTTTTCTTTATTATTCCAGCACAATAAGAAGGGGAGCAAGTTTCCAAGCGAAAAGAATAAACAATTTCTCTCCGATCCAAAATCGAACGAACTCTCGATCCGAAATTCGATCGGGGCGCGCCTTCATCTTTCGTATGCATTGAAATCGACGAAAAGATAGATTGAAACGATTATTCCGATACATTGGCCCCGTCGAAGAAAAGGCATAAAAGGCTTCCTTGTGGCGCGTGTTGTTACATCTTTGCATTTATAGTGGACGTTATTTTCCCCTCTGGTCGGACGAGAGAAATCCGGTGGAGGCGGTACGCGCGGGTGGCGTGCACGCGACAAAAGAGGCAAGAACTATAATACGAATTTCGTGGCCATTATCAAGGAGAAGTCGCGTGCCGTTAGCTCGATCGCTCGTTTGTATTCAACGAAAAGGAGCGTATCATTGGTATAAATTGTAAGCGCGTGTGCGTCTCGCATGGTTAAACGATTGATCCTTCTCTTAGTATTCCGCTTCCCTTCGCAATAGCCTGACCGATGTACATCACTGTCGAACCCATGTCGATCACGTATCGCCCATTATTATTCGTCGTTCGCCCGGACTCGTTCCAAGCCAATAATGAGCGTTCCTCTTCTTTTTTAATTGCGCTTCAGATTGCAATCGGCTCTTCTTTTTTCGCGTAACGCGCAATCAGCGAGCCAATGCCGCGAAATTGGGAATTTGAAAGAGAATAGATGCAAGTTATTGTTCCAACGTGTTATCGATGTCGATGAAAGTTTGGAAAGACACGAAATCGACGAATGGACGCTTTGAATCGTGGTCAAACAATCGCGTGCAAGATAAGTAGAGCGAGTAAATTATCAACGAGTTTAACGAATAAAATAAAACGTGATCGATTATTCTAGTTACGATGTGATATTACAATCTTCTCCCTCTCGTTCATCCCTTTTTTCATTTATCCCAGAATAAATTGCGTACCCTCCTCCTTCTAGAACATTCAATCTTTCCACGAAACTTTATATTCGAGATAAAAGGTTACAATCAGTCATTCTCACGATCCAAAATACCATTTCCACGCTCTTTACGTGTACGACGATCCAAGAATTGGAATCCAGGACGGAAAAGATTTTTTTTGTGCCACGATGTGTCACGACTTCAAAGCTGTCAGTGTCGAGATCTTGTGATAGCGTAGCAAATCGTCGATGTAGCAATTCCACGATCCAGTGGTTATGAGTGTCGAATTCTGTGTCAGGGAGAGGGAGGGGCTATCAATATTGGTATTCCACGAGCCGAAGTTCGCCGTTATTGAAATCTCTTGACCCGGTAATCGACGACATAGTGTCGAACAATCCTTAAGATATCGACGTCTCGTGTATCGAATTATTTCTTCGATTATCTCTCGATATCAAACGTGTATCGAGATAACCGAGAAAAGAATTGGAATATTCTTTGCACTCGGCCAGCTGTTTATCTCAACGATGGATCCGCAATTCTTACTTTCGGCGCGTCAATGATCCGCGAAGAAAAGGATTTCAATCTATGGAAAATAATTTGAACCTCTTCCCGCAGCTGTATCCGACCTCTTTCGACGCTCGAAAATCGTCGTTGTGCATCGGGGTCGAGGTCAAAGAATTGAGATTAATGCCTGCAGTTCGAAAGGAGAAACAAGTGCTTTCCTGGGCCACCCTTTTGACACAGCAATTCTTAACCTATCTCGAAACGTATAACTGTTCTTTAATTAAGGGATACGACGAGAAAAATAAAGGAAGAAGTTAAATCGTTTCATGCGAATCGTTTTGCATCCCCGTCGAAAAGGTTTCTCTCTCGAAACCGTTTCGCGTCGTCCGTTTCGACCATCGCCTATTGTTTTCACCGATTAGATTGCGTAATCCATTGTTTCGATTTACACCATCATCGATGTATCACACTAGGAGCACACGGATCAATTATTCCTCGAATGAATGGATTTTGACAGATTTTCTATCCGATCCGCTAGCTATCATAAAATTTAACTCGATTGATCTGCTCGAGCGGACGCAGTTTTAAATTTAACCCAATTTTCTTCGCGATTTGCTCCATCGAAATTTGGATAAGCGCGTGTCTGGATCGATTGAACGAGAATGGGAAAAGAAAGAGGTGGAAAAGAAAGAATCAGAGTTGAAAACCTCTGATCCGGCGTATCTCTTTGCAATCTAAATCCTTTCCAACCAAACGGATTTGTTCCATTTAACTCGTGAAAAGCAGTAGTAGTAGTAACTTCAGTTTGACTTAACTTACAGATCGGGCTTCCGTATAAAAGCTTGCGCCACGGATGAGAAACGAAGGGAAATGAAAATCAGATACGTTTTATCGTTCCTGTGAGACACTTTTCACGGTTTCGGTCCCACTTTAGAATTTAGATTCATCCGGTATACGTAACAACGCCCTTACAACTTCAAGAAAGGAATTCCTTTAAATCTGCAAGCACATGGGAATATTCCTTCGCCAATTCCTGTAACAACGTCCTCTCGAAATGGATTACAATTTATGTAAGACGGATATAAATCTTTAGACGGATGGTACAAGCAAAGAGTGAGTTTAAATGCATGAGTCGAAAAATTGTGTCGAAAAAAAGAAAATAGGATAAAATTCCATCCACAAGTAAATGCAAGTAAATTTAGCTTTTTCGATTGGATACGGGTTAATTGTCGATAGGAAGTATATTCTATCGTATAAAAATAAAAGAAAAAAAATATGAAATAAAATTTTTTCATTTCAAAACTAGTTCCCGAGAAAATTAAATTCGAAAATTCGTCGAGTACGCAAACTATTCCTTGATTGAATATTTTCAATCTCAATTTTCTCCAAATTAAAGTTTTAAATAACAAAATTTCCACGGGAATAATCCGTTTTCCCGTAATACACTCATAACTAATAATCTAACTAATCCAAAAATCGAATCAATTTCAATTGATACAAATTTTATTCTTTCTTTTCGACGCCCATTGGAAAAGATAGAAAGAATTCAAGTATCGAACGAAGTATCAACATTATTACGAATACAAAAGGCTTGAAAAGTTTTCAAATTTAATTTAAAACTATTTAAACGAAAAAAAAAAAATTTATTCTTCGCGCATATCTGTCTGTACAGAGTCAACCTGGTACGTCTGGATGGATAAAGGAAAAATAAAAAGAATCCAAGTATCGAACCAGACAACCTCCGACGCGACGTTATTGCAAAAACGAAGGCAACAGTATTGAAGATCTTTCTGAGAACTGTGAGAACGCGCGTACGGCATAAGGAGCTTCCGTGTGAACGTGGCCTTAGAAAAAGCACTTTGCCCTACGCGTCGTCATTCTAGCAGCGACAACGACGCTGGAATTCGCTCCGTTCTTTCTTGCCTCTTACTTTCTTTTTCATTATTCCCTCCGAGCCCACCTTTTCCTTCTTCCTTCCTGCTCCCATTTATACGACCGCCTTGATTGCTCCGCCACCGTTTCCCTTTTCTCCGCTGACAATGACCTTCCACCGTGGAGAAGAAAATATGAAGGCGGATGAGGGAAAAGCGACGTCGTTCTTCCCTCATTTTATCGAGAAAAGGTAATGACGCAATATCGACAATTTTCCTCGAGATTCCTCTTTCCTCGCTGCGACGCCTTTTTTTGATCCGCGATCTCGAACGTTTAAGGCTGTAAATGAAACGAGATCGAATTCGAATCGAAAGAGATGTGAATTATCGATTTAACTTTCGCGTCGCTAATATTTCCGCGATAAAATTCCAAATTTGAGATCGATACGTAAGTAATCTTAATGATTAGATTTGAGAATATAAATTAATGGAAGTCACAAGTCAACTTTTCAAGTCTTGAATAAAAGTAAAAAGAGCCTCGATGATATTATCTTGATATGAGATGTACCAATTTAAGGATGGCAAACCTGTGATATTTATTTGCGTCTTACTCGAAAACGATGCAATTTTGGTAATAGAGTAAATTCTTTTCAGTCGACATCGAACGTCGCTGTGAAGTTTGTAGGTGGATCGATGAATTCTCTTTTAGGTATCACCCGGGGAATAAAAATCTAGGGAATCGAGTGAGACACGATCTAACGTATTTCTGTCGGAAGAAACGAACCAACGGTTGCGTGAATTCGAACGAACGATTCCTCGTTGAATGAATTGGAGCAGCATATCATTTTTATACCCGTTTGATTTCGCCGATGTATTTATTGAAACCACAGCGAATAAAGCGCAGCTAAAATTTTCCACGATCCTTTAAACGAAGCGGAAAAACTCTCATGATTCGAAATAACGTTTTAAATATTTTCACAGAGGTTATATATCCGACAACATCCTTTATTAAACAAGGAATAATACCGGAATTCTGTTTCAGGTGATAAAGATCGAATTAAAACAGATCTTATTTTTGTTATTAATTATTTATTTTATTTGTAAAAAATTTAAATTAGAAGATTGGAATTACATAATTATATAACGTTTTTGAGATATTCCGTTTTTGATTACTACGTATCGTTTAAAAGTAATCAAGAATTTATACATCTGTGAATCTCGATTTATTTAAACATATAGAAAATCGAATCATCGCGCAAAAGTCGTTCTCCATATAATCCTATCATCGTTTTAATCAATCGGTTAACCAGCCTCGGTTAATAATTAATGATCCGTGAGCAATGTAAGTGGATAAGCATAAAATCGCGCACCACTCATCCGGCTAATCTCCATGAAAATGGCGAAACGGAATGGTCCTTGGTTCAAAGTTCCTTAAAGTGGGGTGAAATGTGCTCTCGGAACTCGGCAGACATTTCGCGGAAAGAATACAAGTCGGCCTGTGACACGAACACGGTTCAACGAGTGATCCAAACTCTGTTAATCCTCTTAGCCGAAGGGAACTTAATCCGGTAAAATCGTTACGAAGTTTGTCGAGACCACGAATTTGAAGAGATGAGCGCGTGAGATATGACGGCTTTCGTGGATTCTGCGTTTCCGTTCGAGGAACAATTTTTTCATCGATCCTTCGAACCTTCTTTGATTCACCTTTTTTTTTTTTTAATCTCTGAAATTACTTTTCGTGATTTTCTTTTTACTTTTTTTTTTAATTTCGTTTTTCTCCCATGACATCAGATATTTGAACATTTGGCGGATTTTGTTTATTCGCGGAAGTTTCGTTGGCCAAATGTGTCGATAGTTTGAAGATTGCCACGTAAAGTTTATTTCACGGTCCAGCTGTTTTCTGGGGAATAAAAAACAAAAAAGAGGGGGAGATAAAAAGGGGAGGACATGCTGGCAGACGCGATTCCAGGTAAAGCTGCAACGATCTGATATTTTTTTTTTTTTTGCGTGCACAATTTTGGAACCATTCCAGCCTCTATTTTTTTCCTTCCGCTCGAGGAATCGTGTTACGCGTGTTTGCATGCAGCGAGGATATTTGCTGATTTTCGGCCAAAGATTCCGGACGCTTCGATTTCATGAATCGTGTAGACGTTCGTGGAAAAAAAATATTTTTAATTTTAATACTCGTTACTTATTATGGTACTACTGGTAAAAGAGTGGCTTTTTAGTTTTTTATCAGTCGTCTAATCAACCACTCCAGGCTAATTTACATATAATCAATTATAAAAAAAGCTTCGTTATGCGAGCTCGATACTGATAAATCGTGTTATCAAACTAATGGAACTGTTTAAATATGTGGAACGTAGTGAGTTATATAAGAATTCTTTTTATTAAAAATAAGATTTTATTTTTAATTTTGTTATTTCGCTGAGTATAATCATGATTCAACTTTCAACAAACTTTTATTCAAAATCAAGATTTTCAGTTTTTCGTCGATATAGAAAAAGGTGGCCTCTTTCGCGTGATTAATTCGCCGATAAAAGATTAACCGCGCACGCAAAGTTAAAACGACGAACTCTCGTTAAGTGTCATTGTTCGTGCGTGAAGCCGAACGTCGGATTATTGAAAGGTATTATTGAAAGCAAGCCGTGCACGATTGAGTATGCCATCGACGTGAATATGAATTGGCAAATAGGATTGCACTTTGCACGCCAACCATTTACGATTGCTTCGATTTTCTATAGATACGATAGTGTGTGTTTATCGTGATCTAAAAAATTCTTGGAAAACTTTTCTCCTAGATGCCGATATCTTTACAAAGATCTTTCTTCCAGCCTTTCAATCAAATATTTCATGTCTCAAGCGTGTTACGTTTCTTTCTTAATATATCCACAATCAGATTTGTAAGATACAATGTGTTACAGTGTTTTACAAGCTATTTCTTGCGAGCGAGAAACAAGAAGTAGGTATTTCCTTTTAATTTTCTTCTTTTTTTAAATTAAGATATCAGGAGAAAGATATCAATGTATAACACGTTCGAAGAAATTAATGGGCTACTTAATCCAAAAGAAAAATGAGATTCCTCGTAAAATATTCCCTCGCTGCGCGAATTTTTTTCCACTCTAAATAATATTTATCCCGCTCGAGTCATTTAATTTAAAGCAAATCGATATCTGCAGTGGTTTTCAAACACTTTAATTAACACACTCTTTTATAAATAAGTTGGTATTCCTTTCGAGTTATTATTATACTCGACTTATATCATTATCGTTATACTTATCCCTATATTTTCCGTAATAATTCCTTGATTTCGATATTTAAACTATATTTGTATATAGTCTTATTATTTCATATGAAAATACTACGTATAAAGTGTAACAATATTGCAACCCTTTTACAAAAAAACGGATTACAGGAAATATAGAAAATAATTGTCAACGTTTTTTCAAAATTTATCCGTGATTACGATCGTGCATTTCTAACTTCCATTCTATCGTGCCAGCGACAAATTCGGACGAAATGTGAAAAATAAATATCGTTTGCTCTCCCTTGGGGGAAAAAAAGCGGCAAAATTATACACCATTCCGTTGGAAAAGCATTAAATGGATCTCGAGTAAGCTCCGCGAAAAACCTTTGTAAATGACAGATCACCTAAATTCCTCTTCTCTTTGTGGCCCGTTACATCAATGGGACGCGCACACAATCTCGCGTTGACAACGGTGAAAAATTTTCTCCCTCTCGATGCCAAGAGGCGAAGATCGATGCGGTTTTAGGGAAACGTGTTTCCTGGCGATCGTTGCCAGAAGCCCGGTGAAAAAAATAGTCTTGTTTGAGGTAATAGACCGTGTGGAATGCGACGCAAGTAAGATACACGTGGTTGGCATCGGGATCATATTAATTAGACGATGATATCGCAAATTGAAATTCAATAGTCGTGTAGCGGGTAGAGTCGGGCATCGTACAGGGTTGTATCAACTTTCACGAGAACAAGTATTCAAGTATTCAAGTCGATCCGGAAGAACGATGACACACAACTGCAAATTCTTAGTTAAGTTACATCATGAAAGTTGACAAAAAATCGTGTAAATTTTTCCAATTTTTTTTTTTTTTTGAGTTGTAAGTTTTTTTTTATAATATTAAAATAATTCCTCGATCTTTTCTTATCTTATTATGGAAAGTAAGGTAATTTTAAAAAATTTATGTAGCTTCTTTGCCACGAAATGGCTGAGTTAAAAAATAGCTGGAGGATTGTAGAATATAACAATCATTAAAAAATAATTTGCGAACTAAAGATTGAGAAGCAATGAACTATATTCAAATAATTGATTTTTTGATAAAAATTGTACGTGATATAGCTCTCGAAAAAATATTTCGACGTGTATTTCTTTCTTTTTCACGATATCCATGTCACGGTGATGGAAACAGAGATCGTGATTGGAAACATATCTCAAAAACTATTAAGTTTCGAGAAATCGTTGAGACTTCGTATCGTAAATAACTTTACAGTTACTTTTTATTTCAATTTATTCCAATTAAATTCTCCGATTTAACCAACGAAATGAATTCTTTAACAGAATGAATTCTCTTCATTTCTTAATAAATATTACACAGTCGTTACGCGATCATTTCCCTTTCGAATTGCAGATAGACATAGTCGGATAACATCGACACGCGATCGTCGCAATTTCAAGTACCGTGACACGTTGGAAAACTTGAGAATCCTCGAGTTTACTTGAAGTCTTGAAAAAAGGAGAAATTCAATCGGATTACAGTTGATGACTCGATCCCTCGGATCTTTAATCTGACGATAAACTCGCAATCATCCATGATCCCACGATCCACGAAAATCGTCGATATATCGCTTGAAATTTGTCGCTGTCACGACTTGGCGACGTGGAAATTCGTTGGTATCTCGATCCAGCATGATCGACCGGGTAATTTGTCGTAACTCCGCGATCCGGTGATTTCTTGACATCGTAATTTCTACGATGTTCTACGAAAGTTGCACGGTATCGTATATAATATCATAATTCGAAAGTTGCTATGCATCGTAAGTCGCCGGTAAAATTCGCTAATGCCGCGCTCTCACGATCCGGAAGCTTTACCTGGCTTCGTAATTTCGTCGAAATTGCATGAACTTTCGTCACGATCCTTACGAGAGATTTTATCTTGGTATCGATCAATGACGCTTCTTAGAATTAATTAAAATAAGTATGATTCTTTGGCTATTGAAAGAAATCGTGTATTAAATTAATGATTTTTCATTTTTTAGAAATTCGTATCTTTCGTTCTTGTTAAAGTTCTCGCGAAAGTAAATTTACTTTCTGATTATACATATCAGAAACGTGAAAATTCGCCGAGATTTCCTCTCCTGATCTAATTTTTTTTTGGCGATTTCGACGAGAAAAAACGATCTTCCATCCTCTTTGTCATATCCATCCACTGATTTATGACTACCAAGGATTTATATATATATCCGAATTCGTGTCCCTGGGCGATAAAATCCATTCCTGAAATAATCTATAAAATGAAAAGTTTGCTCTTAGTAAAGTTCAATCTTTTATATTCCTATACTTTCAATCCTCGAGATTTTGATCACAATGTAACGTCGTTTCCGCGGTTAATCATGGTTCTTCTTTTTTGTCCTTGATTCATTAAGCTAACGATGTTATGCATATTAATACGAAATCGATATTCGAAGCAAATTCTACCCTTTCGTAAAATGAATGTTAATGAGCAAGGCATTTACATAGTACGCATGTGGTATCCTCATTTTGTTTCGTTTCAAATCTAATTAGCTCGCACACGTAATGCCCCACTTTTCGAACGCGTGATTTAGATGATTTTATCCTATCCACACGAAGGAAAAAGACTGACTAGCCTCGCGTGGAATGCGTGTATTACGGTGATACGAAAGAGTTGTTAGAAAGTATGATTCATTATTGAAAACATATATATTAAATTGCGTTACGTCAATGAAGCATTTTCAATGCTTGGCTACGCTGTTTCGCTGTACTGTTCGCCGAGATACCGGTAAAAAAAAAATGTATTAATAAGCAAAGTAATTTTGTTTTAACGATCACGTTACGGTGTATCCTTGAAACGCGGATTAAACAAATTATGCGATACATTCTACGAATTAGGTTATGTATTCCGCAATTATTATACGTCCGGCTTAATTGAATATTAGAGTGTAACGAGTGTACGTAGTGAATAAAAATTGCCCTCTATGACGATTTTTAAATTATAATAATATACGAATTTGATTAATAATTTGTTTCGTATTTTTAGCAAGTAATATTTTTTGACGTAATAGTAATTTTGGAGTAAAAGTTTTTCTCAAAGTTAATACGCGAAACAGAGAGAAACGCGAGCGCAAAAAGCATTAACAAGTAAAAAAAGAAAGGATATATTTTATGTAGAATTTGGTTTTATTCGAAAATTTTTCCGCAGTTTTTGTTTAGAGAAGATGTCTGTGATGTTCGCGAAAATACGTGGAAATATTTTTCTCAAAAATCGTATCTCACAGGAATTTTCATTGTTTCCAAAACAGTTAAATATTTTGTACTTGATTCACGTGATAAATGTCTGCTGCGCTTTAAAATCAAAAACTGCGGTAAATGTATTTTTAAAAAAAAAAACGCGATTCTAACAAGTGTTGACTTCGTCTCGATGCAATATCGTTGTTCTTCTTCGTCGGTTATAAACTTTTAAATCAAAATTTGTTTTTAACTTCGACCAATCATCGTCTATATTTATCACTATCTTTTTCTTTTCGTTTCTTAGAATATAATTTTTTTGCACAAATATTTTTCATATTAAAAAGGAATGAAAAGAAAAAAATAAGATTTTTAACGTTCCAATTATTAAATCAAAACGATTCTTTATTTTTGAAGAATTCTTTTGGAAAAAATTAATTTTATATCCCTTTATATCAGATTCATTTAAACGCATTACCAATTTTTCTATTGTTAAAACGACAAGAATTCGAATTGATTACATCAATTACCCTTCAAAGTAATAGAATGCAATGACTCGATCCTCTTTCACCCTTACGCAACCGCGCCATCCGATCCCTCTCTCGTCCACCATCTTCCACTGGCTTCGTCCAAGAACATTATAAATTTTCTTCTTACCGATCGTTAACTTTTAATTAATTATCATTGATTTCACAAAGCATAATCGAGCGTAAATCATCTCGAATTCCTTCTGTTGCACCCGTAACATAACGGTGACGAGGTTTTTTTACGGCGGAAGAGGGTGGCTCGCGAGTGGATGCGTAGTGTTCTCGAGAGCGATAAAAATAAAAATTTCACACACGTACCTACTACTGTATACGCGGCATAGGCAGGTTCATCGGTCGCAGCTGTATGAGAGAAGCCGTAATGCGAAACCGGTAAGATTTTACGACCGGTTTCCGCGGCCCGTAACCAGCACACCCACATGTGAACCTAGGGCGATAAATACGATTGTTTATTTGGCCTGGGTGCATCGATTTATCTGCGTAGCGTGGCGGAAAGTCGATCCAGCTAAAAAGAAACGACGAGGAATCAGTCGAAAACCAGCAATATACGAGGGCACCGTATAAATTTCGATTTTAACACTGGTCCTTAACCCGATCACGCCTTCAGCCGGGTTTCCAGTATTTCACACTCTGTTCCTCGTCCAAGTAACGATCGAATAAATATTGGATATATCTCTTGATTCGTTTCTTGATTACGTTTTCAATAATTCAATCTCTTCCTTTTTTTTTTCTTCTCTTTGGCTCAGGTTAATTTTCTTTAATGGTGAAATAACGAATTAGATTCCTTTGTCATTGAGTGCATTTGTTTGCATTTCTTCGTATTTATTAGGTTGTTTCAAAAGTTGATCCATCTTCTTTTGGTATGTATCTTTCTCAAATTTTTTGAAATTCTATTTTTGGCTTCGTTATTCTGATTTATTCGATTTATTTTCAGATTTTTATCGATCGAGATGATTTTAAACTTCATTGAATAAGAAGGATGGATCGATTTTCCGATTTAAAGACGGACAGAAATAAAAATCACGAAGACTATTGAATGTTTTAATATCGATCGGCATAATAGTTACAAGAGAAAACATTTATACATTGAATTTCAGAATTTATTTATAATCAATTTTTAAAAATTAAATTCTATGTAGGTAAAGTAATGAATAACTCAAAGCAAACAGGAATCCTGAAACGTAAATATGTATGGAATTTTACAGAAAGAGAATAAAATATTTGGGTAGTAGAGTAGATGTTGGAATGAAATTGCATTTACATAAATCAGAGTTATCTAATTCGGATGTAACTCGTTACATAATGCAAATATCCTGAGAGGTTTCGCTTTCGAGATAAAATCAGCTTTTTTTTAAATCGAATTTTTCGATACAGCCGACGAATGTGTTCAATCGCATCTCAAAATGAATTTGATGATCAAATACACAAAGAGCACGGTGAATCGATCACTGAAATTTTGGACCACGTGATAAAATAATCGTTTCGATTGTGAAATTCTTAATTATCTCCTCAGTGTGATACAATTTTATCATTAAACGCCACCGAAATTCCTTTGTTCTATTGCGAACTTGACTTTATCCACTTCAAATTGAATATCTTTGAATCCCTCTGAAGTCATCTCATTCCATTTAGTAAAATAATTTTCCATCCTATTCTTTATCCTCGCTTTCAAATTTTGAAAGCAAAAATTCTTTTTCTCCATTCACAGATGTTCTTGAACGATATTAATGATGAAATTCCTACATATACAAGTTTCTAAAATTATTAAAATTTCTCGTACAAAACAAGTTTAGTAATAAAATTTGGGTCGGCAGAGATTGTTACATTAATTGGACTATTGCAAAACACTGTAATTATATTGCAGTTTGTTCCGTTGAAGAAAAAAACCGCTAGGATAAATATTTTTCACGTTCATAAATAAAACGTAATTTTCGACGTTGAAAAACTACAACGTCGGTATATCAGCTGGCCAATCCTATATCCTCGACCGAAAAACTGAAGCATGTCGCCGGAAGATTTAGCGATTTCGAAGCGGCAAACAATCGAGATAATTATAAGTACAAACGCGTGTAGTAGTAGTAGTCTGCTGCAGATATTTATCCAAGGACCCCGCGGTGATTTGTCTCCGCGATGGCGTTGGAAATCGTTTCGTATACACATGAGCCTTGGAAATATTGACCGAGTTCCTTGCACTTTCTACACGAAAACCAGCCAATATTCCGACCTCGTTCGCGAATACGTGTCTCGTGGCTGATGATTATGAAACTCTTGATAACGACGGGATTAGTCAAGGCGCGGTGAAATACGTGAAATACTCGCGGCGAGTTGGCGCGACGTTTGCTAATATCCCCAACCGAGTGTGTATATATACGTATGATTCATTAGAGACGTCTCAATTTCCGAAACGAGAGGTAGAAATTCTTATCCTCTTCTCTTCTCTTGGCAAATATTACTCGAAGATTATCCGAATTATATACGGAATTAATGACGAGACATATATTAAGTGGATTTCTTTTAAGCGTGTTACAAGTGATTTCGAATATAGTTTCGAGAACATTTGGAGAATATTTTATAACTTCGAGCACAAATCAAACTCTTATTAAGACAATATTTAAGAAAAATTTAACATTAAGCGTGAATCAATACTCTTAAAGAGTTGAAAAGATGCTATGCTGTGTTCCGCTACATTCAATCGAGAAGATTTTAATTAAAACTATATTACTCGTTAAACGGATTATACAAAAAGAAACACGAAATATCATAGACTTGACCGAAGCATTGTGAGCGTTCAGCATTGAACTTCATCTTATCCAACGGCCAATCACAGTCGAAGTTCAAACTGTTAAATAAATCGCACGGCCGATCGCATGGCTTCCTCAGCCTCTTCCAGAACCGATCCCACGTACAAATTATCAGAGGAAAAAATCGGACGGATAACAAGCTTCCCATGTGAAATCCGTCCACCGCTCGTTTCTTCTGGGAAAGCTTACAAAGTCGGACATTAATGGCGTTAATCGTCCCACCTATTGCCTTGACGTGACCTTACTTACTTACGGCTGTCGAACGCTTCCTGCTTGTCCAGGGCACGCGAGCGCTACCCGATCAATTCCCACGATGCTTTCACTCCGATCTAATACGTCATTATCGGCGATCGTGATAAGCGATACGGGCCGTTCGATGGACGAGAGTCGGTCGACAACCGACTCGAGAAAAGAGCAACGGTGCTCGAGCAAAGTGCAGCAGAGCTTGTGCACGCGTCTCGAGTATCGAGAGAGAGAGAGAGAGAGGCAGAGAGACGTGATTTTCATCATGGCGAACGAATTTTTTCCACACGCTCCGCCGCCGAGTTGATCGACAGTCGAGTCGTCCTCCGCTGAAGGATCACGAGTCAGCGACAGAAGTTCATCGATTTATTCTACTTTCTACGTAGTTCCCGGCCGACTCTCGGCTGATCTCTTCTCGTGGACTGGGAGTGGTTTCGGATCAAACCTGTCGGGTTAGAAACGGCAGACGTGCCTTCCTTCTTAAGCTCGAGAAGACGTTTGTTGCAATATCGGTGACGAGCGAGTTTCTAATTTAACGGATGCGGATGAAACGAGCAAGTTTCTAGTACTTGTATTCGATACGTAACAATCTCGGATTATTTAACGCAACACGAATTTCTAATACTTAATAGATTTTTCGAGATTAGTGGTTTCTCGAATATCCGAATTTCCTAATTCCCGAGGTTTATTCGAGTATAACTGACGAAGTGTGCGAAGTGTAATTTCGTGTCAATGCTGAGCAGCAATGTCGAGCAGAAGCTATATAATGGTCAAATCAAATCCGCGTTCGCAACACGTCTCGCGGTAGTTCCAGGTGCTGCGTATAAATCCACTGTATGACATGTTCACTGCCTCCTGTGAACTCTCGAAAGTGGTATGCACTCGGTGAGAAAAGAAACGACCACCACGAGCATCCTCGTAGAAAGCATCGGCGATAACGAGTTTATAAATCAAATAGGAATTTCACCGATGGAACGAGCAATAAACGTTTGATACGTTGATTTCGTCCAACGATCGGCAACGAACAAGAGTATCTCCAAGGTTTGATCCACCGGTCATAGATCATCCGCTCGTTATAGATCATTGTCGGGCGCAATACACCGGCATCTCCGAAGGACGATTATCGGCAGGCAAACGTGTAAATCACACGCTGAGACCTTCAACTGGCGTAATTTATTACCCACTATCTTTGCCACGATGACAACACTTGCCCTATGATAATTTATCGAGAGATCTAATCGCTCGCTCAGCCTCTATTTTTACCCATTTTCGATGTGAAAGCCACGAGCGAGCGTGTCAGAGGTCCCGCGTGAACGTGAATCACCGTGGAATCTGTACCGTGAGGCCAATTCCTGGTCATCCTGTACCATCCACTACCTTTGATCGTACGAAGCTCTTGTTCATCTGTCAACTGTCATATCTCCTACGTATATAAAACTTAATTTGATTTCAGCAATAACAAAGGAGGATCCTGGCAGCGTGGGCAGAATTCCCAAAGGTCGAGCCCCAGTCCCAGTCGACTCCACCACACGCAGGAAGCAGCCACGCCTCACACAGCTCCTGTTTCCGTGAGTATTCCAATCCCTGCCGGAAATTGAATCGTTTTTTTTTTTCTTTTAATTATGATCGCTCAATTACAGGATCCCGATTATCGGGACCCTATCGACATTCGACTAGTTATCAATCTATTTTCGTTCCCTCGTCGACGTTTTCAAAAAAAAAAAAGGAAAAAATAAGAGAGAAAGAATACTTTCAAATGTTTTAAACATTCGAAGATCAGCAACATTTTCTTACTTCTTTTATAAGTTTCGTGGCCGATTCACCGACAGCCTCTCGCAACTTTCTTTCCCAGGAGAACTTCCGAGCGGTTCTGTTGAACTTTTTACCCGTCTTATATCGTCTCGTTGTTCGATCGATAAAATGTTTTCTACCGTTCCCCTGTTTCCCAGAAAATTATCACTGATTTCCCGAATCTTCTCTCATGTTCTTTCACGTTATAACGTTATAATATTATACGAGCCTCGTTTAGCATAGGAAGAAATCGTTCGATATTAATCGACCAATATTTTTTTCACTTCTTTCATTTCAGAAATTTTAACAATTTCTTTTTTATTTTTAACCTAATGACTCGTTACATTAATTTGTTATCTAAGAAAAAGATATATTGATATCTGTTGATGGAAAAAATGAAAATTAGCGATGATATTCCCGTAATTCGCGAATCGTACGAGAGAAAATAACTTTAGATATTATATTATCGCGTTACAAATTCTTCTGAGTCGATGAAATGCTAGCGACATATAGCGTTATAACGATCCCAATTAATACCACGCTCAGACGTGATAAATTACCACTAGGAGCTGTTCTGTTCCCGATTCTCTTGTAGAATCGTCGCGGATAAATCCGCGAACTTACAACAATGCGACAGTTAGCCCGGATAAAACGTCCCAGAGTTTAATTAAGCTGACCCGAATCACCAACGGCTAGACCTCTTGTTTATCCAAGAAACTCGGAAGAAAGACAGTTCCTGGAACCGCTTTTATAACGTTTCATAGCTTTTCGGAGCTAAAAGCGTTTGCTTGCAGTTTCTGGAAAGGATCAACCCCTTAGCGGAATGTATCTTAATCCTAATTCTTAAAGCTTCCAACGACACGAAATGAAAATAGCGTGTAACTTTTCGAGGAGATGTCGCGCGTTAAATATTTAAAAACGAACGCATAACTTAATTATCTCGTGGATAAATAATTATAGAATATTTCAATAATCTTGATTTGTTAAATTTTGATAGGATTAAGTTTAAATTTGAGAAAAATGATGGACAGAAATAGATAAAAAAGATAATATAAAGATAATATAGATGGAATAATTCCAGTAATTGGATATTTTGAATTTTGACAAGATTCGTAAATCTGAATTTGAGAAAAAGTATTTTCAAAGAAAAAATAAATAATAATCGTACAAAATAAATATTTCATTCGCAACGAAATTTCATACTAACCTACATTTTTTATCGTAAATTAATTTATCCAACCCCGCAATCTCGTACATAAGAAAAAATAACATTTTCCTTTTTTCTTATCATCTCGCAGAAGCAGAAAAGGCCAGCCATAAATCACTTTTATAAAAACGCCCTCCCTTATGTTTCCCCCTTTTCCAAGGAGGTATCTATCAAAAACGTAGCAACTTATCGACTTCTAACCCCCCTCCTCTTATCCCTTCGTTTCTTTCCTCCAACCAATTTAACCTTTCCACCGATGAAAGTTTGGCGCGCGTCACATTCCGGACAACGCTTCAAAAATCGATCATAGCGGCACGTGACGTGTCGTCCCGGAAATTCGCGTTCTAAAATCGCGCCACGACTTTGCATTATCGTATCGCGTTTTCCATAAACTTCTCAGATTTCTCGGAGTCCCGCTGGCCGTTTCCGATTTGTTTCCGGTTTGGAAGCTCGAGAGGATCGAGATCCCGTTTTTCGAGCGGCAGATCGTCGCGAGATGCTCGCATTCCACATTCGTGCCGCAGGATCGTGGAATTCCCTCGCGGAGATGCAAATTTTAAACGCGTTATCGTAAACCCGTGACGTGACTTCCTGTTTGAAATGCCGAGCATCTGACACGGTGTACCATCCGTTTCCACCTATCTCGAGGTAATTTGAAACGATTACGCAGCATCGAGGGATCGAGGTGGATACGACTTTATTATCGAGCGCCTTGGGCGACGATCGAAGCGTGTCGAAAAGCTTTCCGTATCGGATATCTTTTAATCGCGGGGGAAATCGAATCATTGGAATGGAAAGTGGATGGAGTTTCGATGGTTTTCGGCTTTTTATCTGGAGGCTGGGATGAACCAAGTCTCCATTCTCTTTAAAATTCAATTATACATTTGTAGTGTTAAAATATTCTTGGGATATCTTTCGAAAGGTTTCGAACGAAAGGTCGATGTTAGGAGGAGCGATTAGATGGATGTTGAAAGAGAATGGAGATAATTTAGATAAGTTTTTATCCGAGAAAGGGATTGGATTAAATCTTGATTATGAAAGTGCAAATAGTAAGAAAAAAAATTCGAGTTTAAATTATATCATCATCTTCGAGAGAAAGTATTATTCCAATCGACATTTCGCATATGCAATACTGGAATTGCAAGGTGAATAGGTAGAACAGGAAGGTGATTCTGGGAAATTAAGATAATCATTAAGATAATCAGGCAGAATCGGCGAATTCGAGTTTACAATGTCGATGTCCATTTAATTGTCAGTTAAATGCTTGTCCCTTGTTGACAATGATCCGTGCATAAGCGTTATAGATACAGCCGATTCGACACGACATTGTTACCAGTAACGTTAACGTGAACAGGTATGCCTGTTGTGTCCGTGTGAATGATGCATGTCGTAGGAAGCAACGATAGGCTGCACACGTATATTCAAACGCAATAATGCAATCGATATGTATTAACACGCTCTAATTCTAACGTTGGTTTGTAATTGAAGGAGTAATGAAATTCTGTCGGCTGTCTTGCGATTCTTTTGATATCGAATTTTTCCTTTCTCTTTTCTTAATTAATAGAACCGGCGTTTTATTGCACAACAACAAACGTGTATACGCGTGCATTAAAAAAGTGAAAATAATTGAAGAGATACGTGATTCAAGTGATTTTATCATCGACTAAGTTATCTAATATACTAAAAGCTCCAATCCTGTTATACGAAATGATTCTAGAAACTGGGACGAGTAGTAGTGGCTTTTTCCTAAGCACGGAATAGAATAGGAAAAGTTGATCATGGAAACTTTGCAAGATTTTTACAAGATTTATCCCTCTACGATATTTCCTTTGCACGATCTATATGCAACTTGAATTGCACATAATCTCTTTAAGTCATTTTCGTTTTTTATTAATTTTTTAATTTCGTTAATTTTCTTCGATAGTTCTCGTCATTTGAAAAAAATAATAAGGGGGGGAGGGAAATAATAATAATTTTTTCGTAACAATTTCCATTCCACGAAGTTTAATATAATATAAAGTAACGAAATAGACACGAATGGATTAATAAAAGTAAACATAATATTATGGTATCGAGAATACGGGGAATATACAAAGTCTTATACTCGTATGTAAACAACGTATATTTAGTTTGAGACGTCGAACGCGGCAATCATTATTCATCCAACCGTTCTATCATTCACTTCGATGAAGGAAATTACGAATCGCGTGTCTAGCTGATCGAACGTTTGACGTCTATCCTTGAAAATAATTTCTCGGCTTTACCTTTTCCGCTGCTATTTCGCGATTTCTTCGATTGATGTTTAATTAACGAACTTGCAAAACTATCGACGTCAAATATCTCCGACAATTTTTATAGTCCATAAGTCAATCGTCGGTTAATATTTCTTTGCGCATTTTTAAACGTTCAATTTTAAATTCAATAGATATTAAGGACACAAAAGAAACGTTTTATTTTTACATTTTTATTTTCTATTATTTTAAATAACAAAAGAGAAGGAAAAAAAGAATGAAAAGATAATCGAATTCGATTCCGTGGACAAACAAGCACGCATTGATTGGTTTGTACACTTGTTAAATCAGAATTTCTTCCGGCAGAATAACTCAACCGAGTGCCTAATCGAGCAGAGATCAGAATTCGCGGGGATCGTTCCATGCCACCAAAATCGTACACGAATGAATAATTGGGCGGTGACCTCGGTAACTTCCAATTATCGATTTACTGGGCATGTTAGGAATCTAACACCAGGAACATGCAAATGCTCTTTCGGATCAATGTTAATTAACCGAGTGAAAAATTCTGTCAAGTCCGGATATAACCTGCTGAATGATTTTCGACCGACCGAACCGCTTCGATTATTGGATCGATTGGAAAGGAGACGACAGAGAAAGACAGAATCGACATTTGACCGTTTTAAACATCGAAAGTGAAATGAATTAGAGCCATTGTTGTTTCGATTGAAATAGAATACGAAATTAATGGATAATTTGGAACCTATTTAACCGCAATCTGTGAAATATTTGTCAATATTTGATATCGTATCGTAGAGTGACAATTTATCAGCTTTAATTGGTATTTATTGCGACGAAAGTAGCGCTCTAAATTTGTGTCATGGATTAAATAGTGAATGACGAAGGTATGACTGTCAATCATTTATTTTTGCAAAATATAAAAACTTTACATATAGAGTACATAATACATTAATGGCTTTTAATTGACGTTCGTTTCGTTAATAAATAATTTTAAACTCGGGCCATGTGAAAAATATCTTTAAATTCGGTATATTTCAATTTTCAATCACCATCGATAAACTCTTCCATCAAAAATTTATTGTTCTCCAAAGTAAAGGGTTAACAAAACGACAGGGAATATAAATTCAAATTTTGGTCAGTGGCTCTGTCCATGATTTTGAATCGTGGCGTACCGCAACAGAAGCAAACACTGTCAATACATATTTTCCGGGTGGCGGAATCGTTTTGTGTCCGAATTGGCCAGGTTGGATGTATATAAATTTGAATTTGAATGGCCGCTCGTGAACGTGGTATCGAGACAAAAGCTAATATTTTCACGAGGAGGAGGCCATTCCGTTCTTTGCCGCGCTCGATCGAATCGCTTTCAATTCGAAATCGTACGAATCGATCCAACTTTTCTTTCTCTTTTCTTATTTCGCTCGTTTCGACACGCGAAAGCCACGTTCGAAGAAACGTCGAGTACTGACACAAAGCAGTTCGATAGCATCGAACTTCTCGCGTCGACCTTAATTAAAAGTTTTAATTAAAGGTTAGCACGAACGGTTGCACGGTCTATGCATATTCAACGCTGTAAAACATTTTTCCCACCTATCTGGTTCTCCGATATTTCTTTAACCTGGCTATTTAATAGTATTTTGAAAGGTTTATCCTTGGTGTTACGTGTCGTCTTAATTGGAAAATTTTTCGATTTTCCAATCGTTTTGATATGATCGACAGTCGTGTCAAATAGAATTGTTTGGAATTTAATAATCGCACGGTTTCTTCAAAATGTTACGTATAATTTTATTCAACTATATTGCATTTGTTATGCAAATTTAGGTAAGATAGTTGTTTACTATTATTAGTTATTTATTATTATATTCAGCCTCAAAAACGCGGCTTGTTTTTTATTATAAGCGACAACTTTTTTCGAATATTACCTAGGACGAACTACTTCACCGATGACCTGAATAGCTCGATCTTGGTTCATCTAGCAATCCAATTAACCGACTTTTCTCCTCTGTGCAATTTTCAGAACTGGGACTCTCTCTTTCTCTCTCCTCTATACCTCTGTTTTGTACTCGCCTTCTCTAAAAATATCAGAAATTATTAACAAAAAGCTCATCAACCCACATAATTTATCCTCGTACAAGTATATCGTATTTCGTGAATGAGATATATTCGTATGAATCAGGAGATAAGGAAAAAATTCGTTGGAAATTTCTCGGAAAAAGGAAAAGTGTGGAGGATGATAGACGGCGAATGATGAAAAAAGCGAATCACGAGTAGAAAAGGCAATAAAGGGAATCGAGTGTAGCGGGGACTGTTTGTAATTAAGAGTGGGAGACAATGGCATCGAGATATTTCGGTGAGGGTGAATTCTTTCGCAGCCAACAATACTCGCTCTCTCGACGAGTCAAGTGACTTCTCGACCTCTCTTCGGTATAGAAACGCGAGAGTGGACTGAAATGTGGTCCTAGCTCGTTTAGAAAACCGGAAGGTGGATACACATCGATCGATGTCCCGTTACCCCCGAAATATTCAAGTAATTCCACGAAGTGAGAACGTTTGGGCGGCCCTATTTCGCTTTTCCATTATGTTTAACGTTCAGAATCTTTCCGAATGGTGTAAAGCAAGTTTTGTAGGCGGAGAAAACGAAAAATATTCGATGTCCGTTCCGAATAAAAGGATAATAATTTACATTGACCCGTGAGAAACGGTAAATGTCGTTTTTGTCGTTTTATGGGCAAAGATAATATTATTTTCAGTGATAATACAAGAGAATGAAAGTTCTCCCGTCGGTATATTTCTATCAAGTATATATTTTTTTTAATAGAAAAATGTGGAATGAGAACAGGGTAGAAAGTATATCCTTCGTTGTAGTGAATCGCTTCCGAATCGAACTCGAACAGTCACGACCGACAGCTTTTCTATATGTACTACGTGTGGGTATGTATATATAACAAATAGACGTCAGAAAGAGCAATGCTGCATGGATTTCACTGGGATACATGTACTACATAGATTCGGCACACAATGCTATTCCTGAAGAATTGGATAATATTAAAGGTGAACTTCCATTCGAAAAAAATTACTCGAATGAAACGTTTAATAATTTTAAACGTAATTAATTAAATATTTATTATTTTACTTGATATTATGTATCGTATAAAATTTATATATTTATTCCAGAATTTACGTGTTATTTATAGAAAAAAGAAAGCGCGATAAAAATCACGTTCTCTACGTTTAATTTTATAATCTCGATTTAATTTGCAGAGTATGCACCGTATCGTTAAACATTTTAGAAACTTTCTTCCCACGCGTTATCATGTATTCGGACATTTTGAGGTATCGATACGTTAAACTAGATTTTCTTTTTACCATCTCGCGAGGCAATAAATAGGTAACATGTTCGTAACGTGTTCGAATATTTCATTCGAAATATAGATAACAAGGAATAAAATATCGTCTCGAATACAAATGATCGTTAATTAGCAAAACATCATATCCGACGAGGAGATATAATCGAGCTTTGTGGCACCGTGCCATTTTCACACTTTTCATTTCCAAATTTCCATCGCGAAATAGCCTCGAAATCGTTGCGACACGCAAATTTTCGTTCGTGTGTTAATAGAGACACTCTGTCGATATAAATGTTCATTTGACAACGTTAAATTTCGCCAATAATATTTCACGAAATTCTCATTCCTCTATATTTCGATACTTCGAAATCTTTGCATTTGTATCATAAATATTTGCAATATATATATATATATATATATATATATATATATATATATATATATATATACAATTTCACTAATTCAAAGTTATTTCGAAACTAAAAATAGAGATATTTTAGAAAATTCAAGTTTTCTATTATATTTCAACGCTTACAACCTTATCGATTATATCATTTTTTTTTATTATATCATACATAATTATATCACCATTAATTTAAAAAATATTTCAAATTTTTCAGAACGATAACAATTATTACAATTAAGAGATGTATACAATTCACATCGAATCTAGAATCTCCAATACAAGAAAACCACTTTCTACACCACGATTCCAAAGCGGGGATCGCCGATCGAATCCGTGCTCCGTATATTTAACGTCATTATCTCGTCCGCACAATACGATCCATTATGAATCGCATCCTATTATTCATTCTGAAGAAGAACTTAACAATCCCGTGGCCGGAACGTGAATGGGAGGCATAGTGACCCAGTGTATCGGCGTAACATCGGGCTTACGAAATAATTCACTAAACTAAAGTACACGTTAGGCGTCTAATATACCTCGAGTCGTGATCTCTCGATAAGCGTCGATACGATAGGAGCGATCGGGAGCGCTCGTGCGTGTCGAATCATGGGAATAGATCGACGTTCGACCAACTTTCCAACGCGCGTTGGGTTATCACGAGGGTTATATTTGGCATCTAAGTGTCTTTGGAGGAAGGGAGGGATGCAACGCGCAATTATGCGTCGGCAACGTGTAAAATGATTTCGATTATGTTTCAGCCGCTCCACGATCAACGTTCGAACGCGTATTCTGGAAAGGATAGGAGACGGATTCCTGGGCTGAGCAAGGCGCAGAGGCGTATCAAAGCGTCGAGCACGCCTGCGCTTTTGGATCGTGATGTGGAAAGGTGAGTGGTTATTTTTGAAATCGGTTTTTATAATCCATTCGATATCCTGGGGGAGCTATTCCCCTACTGAATTTTATCGGAGAACCTTGGATCGTGTCGAATGATAGTCTCTCGAATCTTCATTCTCGTCCTTATAGTCTCTACGTGATCCTTCCGATGTAGTTTATCCTTGGCAAGTTTTTCGGGCTTATATGTTGAGGATATGTTTAGGATTATTTCTTCTTTTTTTAGAATATTTGCCGTATCTTCCATTATTGTTCGTTTTTATTTTCTGCTGTATGTTTGTGAACTGTTCAAATTTAGAATGATCTTTAGAAATTGTGTAACTAGGATTATTCTCTTTGGAATGATTTATCATCTTTCGTGATATTCTTCTAAAAATATAGCTTTTTCAAAATTTAGTCGTCCATCAGTGGAAAAAATAAAAAAACGTAAATTGTAATATTTCACTCGAACTAGGTGGACATTTCAAAATTCTGCTGGGCGCTGCTTTCATTTCATTTTCTGTCTGTCTTGTCTCGCGTGTACAGCTTGTGTGCAGCAGATAAGGTATGAAACCTGTCCGTTTCATGCCTGGTAGGCTCAAATAGGGAGATTTCCCTATTTTAGGAAGTTGTGTTTGCCTTGGACGAAAAATATTGTATCTGTAAATATTGGAGAAGCTTTACAGAGTTGGCTTTCTTGGTTGTAAATACAATAAACGGCAAATTTATATATTTTTAATAAAGACTCGTTTGAGAAGCTAGCCAACAATTTCCACGTAACGTAATATAATCTTGGTAACATAATGCGGTATAATGAACGAACTCAGTGTAAATTACTATTATAAATCTCGGGAGCAAACAAGTAGAGATACTTGACTGAAAATTAAGAGAACAATGCGAGAGTGACCTTATAAAAACTAGGTAAAAGAATCGAGTGTCGCTTTTGAAAAGACGGTCATGATTATTAGGTAACCAAGACAGTTTTGTCGTTCTTTTTGTGCTTGGAAGAGAAGATCTTAGAAGATTAATATTAATTTCTGTTTAAAAATATAATTATATAAATTATTTTCACGATGTTTATTTGATTGGAATACGTACATTTGGATAATAGGTATTATAGAAGAAATATATAATTCTACATATAGAAACCTATAATTCATAATTGTCTGTAGATCAAATTTTTTATATATATCATAAAAGTGATTACAGAACTTTCTGGTTACTTGACAATTACGAATAAGCATAATTCTAACGATTTATCTTTATCTTTCTAAAAGAAAAGAATTATAAATACGTATAATTATTTGTTACTTTTTAGTACAAAGAAAAAGGATATAATCTAACGTATAAATCAAAACTGAATGAGCAGCAATTTCCACTTTGCTGTGTTATCGATATCGTGGAGAGGTAAAAATAGTTAAAAAAAAAAAAAAAAAAAAGACAGTTGATCGAAGAGCGAAATATAGATCAAAGGTGATGGATTGATCCAGATTCGTTTGAAGTGTCTCGTCTCTTGCTTTCCAACCTTCCATCATGACCTCTTGATCCCCTCGGTATGTCTCGCAGTCGGGGTTGTTTGTCGAGGCAAGAATAAAGACCTTACTTGGAATGACCCTGCTAGGTTCCATCGACTTTGTACCTGGACGAACATTCATCCAGTCGTTGCTCTAATTACCAGTTGAATAGAAAATGTCTCGCGACATCCTCTTTAGTTTTCACGGAAGCGTACATTTGCTTCCGGTCTGTTTCATCCCAAAACAAGCCCTGTTAATATTTCACGAGTGATTCTCTCAGGCAAATCAACCGAACTAATAGCGATACTTTTTCATTTTATCTGCTAGTAATGATTGATTGGAAGGAAATTCAATTAATCTTTTTTTTTTTTTTTTTTTAATT
Source organism: Apis cerana (assembly GCF_029169275.1). Classification (NCBI taxonomy): domain Eukaryota; kingdom Metazoa; phylum Arthropoda; class Insecta; order Hymenoptera; family Apidae; genus Apis; species Apis cerana. The sequence goes on from NC_083863.1 coordinate 6,038,229, forward strand.
TTCTTTCAAAGATCCTTGCTATTCTAAATTATACTTTCAAATATTTGATATCGTTCCATTTTTTATTTAAATAATTCTCTACTACTAATCTTCGAGATTAAATCGATATACCAAATAATAGCGATTCAATTGAATTTGATAATTGGAATAATTGATAATAATATTTAAATTATCTAGTGCAAATTTTAGACAAGTATTTTATTTAAAAATATATAAATATAATAACATCGTGTTAATTTTCTTTCCGCTTGTATTAAAATTTGTAAAATGTTTTTGAAATGTTTTCTAAAAATGTTCTTTTGTTATTAGTTCAATTAGAAAGTCTTGAATGGTGGAAACGGGTCATAGTTTTATCGAAGCGATAACAATTTAGTGGAACGTTAATTTTCTTCGCTTCGAAAGTTCTCACAACTTGGAATCCCTCCTCCCAACAATGAGTCGCAGTTGGGTATTATTCTAATTTGAAGTTTTGGAGAACGGTAAGTTCTCCATTCATGACTTGGCCAAGTCACTTCACTTCCACTTGCGCTCCGTTTAACACCACGAACTGAACTTCACTCGCATTCGTTTGTATTCACTCGTTTTGTATTTAAAATTCTGGATTCCAAAAGATAACGGGATGAATCCGAAAGAGAAGAAACATCATTTCGTGGCGAGATTTAATTAAAATTTTTTTTCCTTTAACTTTGGACTAAATTTCGTTCTTTAATTGTAAAAGTCAATATTTTCGAGTTTGATTTTTTCAGATTTGATTTTACCAGAAAATAGAATTTACATTTTTTAGTTTAAATTTCATTTCCAAACTAAATATTTAAATGAACGGAATTTTAATTTAAAAAATTCAAATTTATATGCGTTTCTAAAGATACTTTTATTTAAGAATTATCCAAATTTGCATTTTAAATTCGTAATATTCAACGAGAACACGAAGAAGAATATCTGTGGTGTCTTTTAAGATCATTTAAGAAAGAATATTACGTCTTAATATTCTTTGACTTTAGTCCATGGCTCCGCTGTCCATTAACAAAAGAAACTTACTCTCCTCTTTCACGAACATGGAAAACTTTTTTCTCTCTATTAATCATACAAAAAGACGACACATTTTTTCAGTATTAACGTTTTTTTTTATTTTTGCAATTCATTTAAAAAAAATATTTAACGATACAATTTATTCTAGAAAAAAAAACAAGCAATATGCTACAATTTAGATAGGGTTCGAAAAATCAAAAGGATCGAGGAAAAACTTATAGTATGATCGATGAATTAATGATCGGTTTTCTGGTGAAAACAGTCCCAGAAGAGATCGAAACTCCTACGTAGCATTCACAAAAGTTGAGTACGTGCCACCCACGTGTACTAGATTTAAACGTAGACCGATAAAAAGAAGAATTATCGTGTGTTCGTGCCACGTGTCTAGCTACATAAAAGTAACAAAATGGAAGAAATGACAGAAGAGATTGCCGACAAACCGGTAGGAACATCGTGAAAAATAATGCCGGGAACGTGACTCCTCGTTTTCAACCTCTAACGATATTTTTACAAATATTCATAGAGTCCTCTTCGAAAATGTTAATGCATACCTTGCACAATTGGAATAATATTACGAGAGATAAATGGGAAGTATTTTTTAATAAATGAAAAGAGTAAAATAATATTCGAGATATATCCTTTCATTATTTCTATATTTTCATTCTTCCATTTTCCTTTTTGTTATTTCATTATTTCAATGATGAACGAATTTTAAAAAACAACAGAAAACTTTATAATCTATAACCACGATTATATTTTATATATCACGATTTCAATCGACGATATTTGCAATCAAAAAAAAAAAGAAAGAAAGAGAGAGAACTGTCGTTTTTTGGAACTCTTTTAAACTCGCAAAGAGCGAAAACCGGATCCATCGCGGATCGACACGATTTCTTTGAAACTCCGGAAACACAGGAAGATTGCGGTTCTACTACCGATTTCGTGGAGTCATGAGCGTTGAAAGAGTTGAAAAAGAAGATAGAGGAGGAAAAAAAGAAAGAAGCGCATAGAGGACACAGAACGACAACGGAGATTAACGGAATCCTCAAAGAGTCGATTTGTGCACCGTGTCAAATTTGTAGGAGGTGGTGTGTGCGTCCACGATGGGAAAGAGACTAGAGAAAAATTCCTCCGATTAAAAGGAGAACGAGAATGGACCACTGTCACTACAATGGATAAATGGTACCTTTTGTGGAGACCGACGGCTCTTCTTAGGCCGCTCTTCTCTTTCTCTCTCTCTCTCTCTTTCTTATCCGCCCACGACCTGCCCTCCGTAATCGAGAGAAGAGGACAGAGTGAATGAGGGTGGCACGAAGCGAAAAGAGAAGACGAGAGGGAGAAAAAAAAGGCAGCGTGCAAAAGGTGGGAGAACGAGCAACCCCTCATGCCGGTTTATACCTGAAGCGACCCTCGAAATCTGTTCTCGGAAGAGTTCACGAGGTGCACACGGGTACACAAGCACATCCTGCACGTGTACACACACCAATGCACGTGGGACACACGTGAGACTGGATTTGTGTGGCTGTCGGAGCCTTCAGTCGGCTGCGGCTCGTCGTTCAATGCGCTTCCTTCTGGGCCAGAGTGGTTTCGACCGATTTTCTTGTTTTCGGGAGTGGCCTTTGCATTTCGTGTGATTCCTCGAATCAGTGTCGCGTTCAAATTGATGTTTTTAAGGAGAAATTTGAACTCTCGTACGGTTTCTACTTAATTGGTCGAGAAACGATCGAAGAAGAAATGAATTGTGAGGATCGTGAATGTAGTTGAGTGATTTGAGTATATGGAAATTTTTCTAATTATCTTTTTTCGAACGTTTATTATTATTTATGGAAATTATGTAATGTTTGTTTCGTAATTTCGTGAAAAAAAAGAAGAGGATCACAAAGGAACATGTGTGCGTGCACACACGTGATTATGCTGATCAACAAGTGACGGTTCCTGGTCGGAAGCAACGGTGGGCTAATATCGTAAAATAAAAATTCTAGTATACAGGAAGAACGATTTCCGTGAATATTTTAATACCAGGGATTGTATAGGCCTATGAACGCGGCACGACGGACGTGCACACGCATATGGTGGTGGTTTGGTGTATACCGGTCGAAGATTTCAGTCGCCTGTAGACCATCACTCGACGCATTTCCTGTCTAAAAGTGGTTGCAAGTGGTTCTTCGTGCGTCGAATAATCTCGAGTATTTTATTATCTAGTGTCGGATCGTATAAATGGAATGAACTGTGAATGAAAGAACCTTTCTCTTCTCTCTTTTTATTCTTTTTATTTCTGTTTCGAGGTAGTGCTAAATCGGAGACAAGTTTTTCTCGATCAATTTCAAAACGAAATCTTCGCTGGAATAATTAATCGTTTCGCAAGGATATTTAAAATGTTTTCGAGTGAAGCGAAAAATGTTAACTCCTTCGTCGTGAAAAGTTTGAAGAAGTAAACGTAACAGAACGAAAAGCGGACGAAGCGTAAAATGTAACTGGAGCAAGAAGTAATGAAACACGTCGGATAAACATTAATCTGGAAGAGGAAAAAAATCGATCAAAATCGTCTCGATGATGTGGTACGTCGTGACTCTGCACCATATTTTCTCATTAATTTGGCTGAGAAAATCGAGTAAAAACGTAAAAGTATTGTTTAAAAAAAAAAGATTCTAACTACTGTAACTGTGACGTTAATTTATCATTTTTGCATTGTCAGCGTAAAAAAACGAAAAAATATTTTTACGTGTAATTAACTCATGAAGGACAAGTAATGAGTCAGAAATTTCATTATCTCGAAAAAAAAGTGTTCGCATATAAAGCATATTTAGTTATCTCATTTATTGCTAAAAAAAAAAATACTTGCAAAATTTATATTTCCTTTGAACCAATTGATTTCGTTGCAAACAGGAACCATTTATCTTTTACCACGCTAAGAGAAAGATATTTTGAAAACAAACTCGAGAATCTGGCTCGATTATATCGCGATTTAAATCAATAACTCTTCAATAATAACACCTTCGAATAAATCACTCTTATGAATATCGTTTCACCCAATCAACAGTTTCACTTAAGAGCTTATCAACGATATTGATTATTTCAAATCGAAAAGATCATAATCTCTCTCGCGCTCTCTATATCTGGCTACATGAAATTGTTTTCTATTCTCGCGGAATTTTTTTATACTTTGAAACGAAATAACGATACGTTCCCCATTGCTCTTTAAATAAACACCGATCGTACGTTTTTTTTTAAAGAAATCTCAAATCGATTACGAATTACATTCCACCTCGAAAATGAATACAATCACGCTTCGAGAGATTCTGCAATTAAATATTAAACGACTCGTCGTGACTCGTTGAATAATTTCGAAATTTTCGAAAGCCAGAAACTTCTCAAAGAGACGACACTCGCAGGAGAAGACGTCTCATCTTCATTATGCAACCACCTGAATTCCAAATTAAAAAAATTATAATCTTTCGCATTCTGCATTTCGCATTTCAAATCATATTTCTATCTGAAAAGAATATAAATCGTGTCTATCAGAATTTTTTCCTCAAACGTAACAAGTAACAACACATTGTTCTTCAAACAAATATCGATCGTAGATGATTTCTAGAGCATATTAAAGAATTATCAATCTATTAGGAATCACATTTCATAAAATCAAGCTTCGAGAAAAATTTTACAATGTAACATTACTCGTCAGTTGGATAATTTAGAAATTTTTCGGAAACCGCAAGTTTCCGCTTCTCAAAGAGGCGACACTCGGAGGATACCTCGTTTCCGTTATGCAGCCTCGTGCAGCCACCTGGTCAGCTGGCGTGCTCGGTGTTCAGCTGCATAAATTGCCGTGAGCAGTTTCGTGATCTATCAATTTTATAACGCACCTCTCGCGAGAGGAAAGAAACGGTGTAGAATTTCCTGCGATCCGTAAATTATTTTCCATTTACGATCACAATGGGCCATTGATTAAACGGATAAATCGAATCGATCGTACCCATTAACTACGTGTGCGTGTGTACGTGTGTAAGAAGATCGAGAATTATGGTTGAACAGCCTGAGCTTTTCTTTTCGTTACAACATGATCGAATCTGAAGTTCAGAAAAGATTTTGCGAGGTCAAGATATATTGATGACAAAAGCGATCCTTGTTATTTCAAATATAAAATCGATTTGATTAAATATAGTCTCTTTACAATATTATTACAATAATTATGTATTAATGTACACAATGAGCATTTTGTCGAACAAAAATTTAAATGTATCGAGCAAAAGTTGAAGGCAATTCTATAAATTCAATAGATTTTGAAACTTTTAAATAGAATATTTTTTAATTAGGCGTTAACATCCATTTTTTTATTTAAAAAAATTATTTTTACCACGTTATAAAATTTTATGAAGGAATTGGAATGTCATGCATAATTTGTGACAAGTTAATTAAACTTAAGTTAATTAAAAATAATGCGGAAATAATGATTTTAAAAAATATTCTAAAGCTAAAATGAATATCAAAATAACGTTCGACCATATTATTGGAACAGTCGACAGTGGTCGGGAGACGAAGAAGACGAGGGCACAACAGGTCACGTAACAACGGAGCATCCTCTGGCAGAGGCGACAATTCCTTTGGTCTCCCATTCGCGACTTCAAGAGCAGCCCTCTAACTTAAGTGGCAATCTCGTGACCGCTTCTGGGACCCAGAATCCTCCTCGTTCGAGCACGCAGAGCCAGCAAGAAAGCGTTCTGCAGAAATTTAGAAAAAGTTTCTCCTTGAGGTTTCATAAAAAGGGCAGCAAGGAGAGCAACGAGAGCGAATGTCCGGCCGAAGATAACGATGGATCCGGACCTTTAGACGAGGAGGAAGAAAGGGAACCACCTACTGTGACTGAACAAACCCCTCAACATAAAGAAGACACCAATAATGACCAGAAATTCCGGTTAGTTTAATGTCATCCCATCTATTTTATCTTTTTTTGAAAATTAATATTCTTTCGGTTAAATTAAGAGAAATTATACTTGCAATTTAAATGAAAGAAAATAAAGGTCGAATCTCGTTCTTTTTTTTTTACAGATTCGGTCCTCTTGTGTGGAGAAGCAGTAAAGAGAGGAAAAAAGGCAGCAAGGCTGCGAGAAACGCGAAATGCAACAGCGGGGATAGTGGAATACAGATTGAGGTAAGGAAAGAGAACAATTTAACAATGCACTCGTACTTTATATATTATAAAAATAAAATTAGCCAAATTAACTATAACCTATATATTTCCATTCTCTTGTCCGAGAGATACTTCACACCGATACTTCACATCATCTCATGCAACTATAATTCTCCCTAGAAAATTAATTTCCTAAAAAAAGCGTCACGCCAGTCGATGGACTTTCTGTATCGAGAAAAAAAAAAGAAAAAATTAAAGAAAGTGTAATTTAGATTGGACGAGTAACGAAGTAAATTATGAACGATATAGATGGTATCTGGTGGAGCATTGACTGGGGGCGGTGGTGGTGGTGGAATGATGGGGGGTGGTGATAGCTCCGAGTCCCACGACACGGATGTCCAAGACGAGACGGACAGCCCGCCAGCCCTTCGCAGGCGAGTCGCCGACAAATCACGACCCCAGTCCGAGCTCATCAACCAGATACTGATCGACAAGTTTAAGGTAAAGACTATCGTTCTTTGCCCCCGATTCTTTGTCCCCTATGCTATCTTCGTTAATCATTAACCAATCATCAGCCGCACGAGAAGTTGCCATATCTGTGCTTAAACATCGTTGAATAAATGGGAATACCGCAACGAGGGAGTGTTTTGTATTTAATTAAATTTTGCTGAGAAAAAGTTATTCGAGAGGAATTTCGATTTTTTTATTACGGATTAAGATCAAGGTGCAATAAAAATAGAAATATGTATTGGTGGAAAATCTCATAATCTGGCATTGGGTGATGGTTAAACGAGAGGACGAGAATCCCTTGGGCCTCGAGACTTGTTCTCAGTAAAGTATAGTATGTATTTTTAGTAATAATAGGTATTTTCAATCATTGTCGTATATCGATGATCTTTTGGAATGTCTATTTAAACCTTTGGCTATGGTTCTGAAAAGCATCGATGGCCGATCGAAGCGAAACTTGAAGTAATAAACATGTGGTTCTCAATCTATAGATTGCGATTCACAAAAATTGTTATTTTTATTTAATGACTTTCAGCATTTATTTATTACATATTTGAATATTACAAAAGGAAGTCGTAACTTAAAAAGGATTTAAAAAGCAATAGTAATAGTATAAAATTCATCTCGATCGACCAGCAATATCTTTCTGAACATTCAATTTTTCAAATTACAAGACACTCTCCCAATTACAATTCCATTTAACTGAGGATCATTAATTTTCAAAAGGCTAATAATTGTATGGGATATTAAGAAACGAGGATCTCGAAGAGAAACGCTTTTCTGCTTTCGATGGACGTACAAAGCGATACATTTGTCATTGGATGTTTGCATACGTCGCTTTTTATTTTATTTGTGCGCAATTTTTCCCTCTTTGTGTCTTACCATGGCGCTCTCCCTTCCTTTCCATTTTCACCCGATGATGTATAATTATTGCTGTATTGAAAGTGTCGCACATTTGTAATCATTATCAGTCCACACGTATGACTGTTTCCTTCGACACAATAACTGGCATTACTCACGTTTATGGTTTAGCCACGCTTCGTGCTAAGATCACCGACAACCGACTGATACCATAGCAGTACGATATATCGCGTTAACCAGGATACGAGGAGAGGAAGCACAGTCCTGGTTAGTTGATATCGGACCGAGCGACTGACCGAACACGATTTATGGAAACGTGGACGAAAGTCGAGTCACTGTTTGCTCTTCATCATTCTTGTTTTTGTCCTACGTGATTCGCGTATAACGACGGCGTATTTTCGAGATAATGTGAATCGGTTATTGCGTGCCATTTACGGTGAATCTTAAGTTTCGTGCAATTGATAAAAAAAGTATTTGAAAATTTGAGTGAATCATATAAGAAACGAAGATATAGAAATGTGAATAATATACTATAATTATATTGATAAGAAACACGTGAATCATATATATGAAGATATAGGAACGTGAACAATGTAATATGGTAATGTGTTTCGACAAGCGTGAAAGCAACATGGCGCCTCTTTTCTAACACCACATATCTAACTGCACTAATCTATTAGGTCACGTCATAAGTAATTTCGTTTTGAAGACCTAGTTTCGATGGAAAAATTCATACGTACATTTAATATATATATTTCTTATTTCTCAACCCACTTTGCAAAAAAATATTTCATCTTATCCATTTTCAAAGATTTTGTCATTTAAGAAATTTTGTGATAATAAATATTTTATAACTAAAAATTCTCTGCACCAGAACCAAAATTACTTGTAAAATGACCAATATCCATGTGTATATATATCGTACATCGAAAACCTTAACTCGAATACAAAAATATATTGGTGTTTGTACAAAATTAACAAATCTCCACTGGACGTGTAAATCTAATCGTAAACGAGAATGGGAACGGCACTTAACCCGCTCGATGATCAAGCAATTTTCTGGACAATTGGCTTAACGTCACATGGCAAGAAGAGCCTCATCTTCGCTTTCACTATTAAGGAATCTTATGTAGTAACCGTTCATGTTTAACGAGTGTAATACTTTCCAGGCGGATCTTCAGAGTCGTACGTCGTCGAGGCACCAGCATGTACGTAGAACGAACAGCGATTTAGGAGGTCAAAGGTTACTCCAGTGGGATACGAGGTCTGGTTACAGCCACGCGCACAATTACCGCAGGATGCTGTCGACGCCATCGCCGATCAAGACGAGGCCTCCTAGGCTGAGCCCGAGGCACTCCTCCCATGACATCGTTACGCTGAGAAGGTGCGTTTAACGACCGTGATCAACCCCGTGGTTTCGCACCCTTATCGCAAACGCCTCATTTTGCCATCTTTGAGCGGTGGTTCGCCTCTTCTAGACGAGAGAACTTCGTTCAATCGTTGCGGGGGAAGAAGGGGGAGAGGGAGGGAAATTTCGCGATTTGGTATTTAGATATATCCGCTCGAGACTTGTATTATTATTATTATTATTATTATTATTATTATTATTATTATTATTATTATCGTGGATTGGATATTCGATTGGAAGCGTCTTGATGACTTTGCAAATGTTGATTTTAACGAGAATCGTAAAATGGGATGGATGTTGTAGAGAAGGGAGACATGGAGATTAATTAATTCTTATTTGGAGACGTGGACGATTGCTTTGACTTTTAATGCAAATATTCAAAAGTATTGTCTTGGTTAATTTAAAAATACATGAACTAACTACACTTTACTGCTAATAAAGAAAAAAAAAAGAAACAGCTATGAAAAGATAATCTAAGTGCTTAATTTATAATTTCTTTTAGCGAAGATCTGAATTGTTTAATCGTTGAAAAAAATGAACGTTATCTTGAATAATTTGCTTTTTCTTCTTTTGTTGTATTTTTATTTCTTTTCTGAATCTTTCTCTGGATCTTTTTTTCTGGATTTTTTCTTTTTTTTTTTAATTTCGTTTAATTCCAAATGAATCATAGCACGACATTAGAATATCATCAATTTCAATTTCTTGAAAGATTATCCTTGAAGAAATTTAAATTCTTTATTCTCGAACCTTTCCAGTAAATCGAGGGAGAATAGTGGTAGGTAGACGGGTATTATAACAAACCATCTTTTTTTAATTTTTCCTCGTAAAACAGTTGATCTATCATGCGTTACTATGTTACGGAGTGGTTCTTTCCTATTTTAATTGATTGATTTTTTGTTAATTTTTTTTTCAAGATATTTTATACATTATAATTTGTCTTATTTTTAAATGTTCAACTATCGTTTAAATCACTTAGACGGATTATTATTTAATAAATTATACATGTACAAAGTTTAGGGTAAATCATAAAAAGAATTTAAAACGTAGCATAATTTATAGCAATGAGGGAACAAAACTACATAATTATCAATAAAAAAAATGCGTTACATAAAAACGAATAAATAATTTTTGGAGGCAGGAAAAATTAACAGAACCACTCTGTATACACGTGTATACCTTGTCGTATGTACATATACATATATATACATATATATATACATATATATTTACCTATTGTAACTCGTTGCTGAATGTTGTATCGATGCTTCTACGTAAACACAAAGCTTGTTGGTCCTTCATCCGAAAATATGGGAACGAGAAATGAAATATTAATGAAAATTTTATTCTGCTCCCAGTAACGCGAAAGGGAGGAGTTCTCGGACAAATTTGAGGCGTTCACTTAGTCAACCACTGGGTATTAATCAACTATCACCCTTGATGCGCACCAAAACTGCAGGTAAACTCAAACAAATATTAATCTAAAATCTCATTTGTTGATATTGTTCAAATTCTAACGTAGATTATATACTTTCCTTCCTTTTGTTCCAAGCAAATGAGTGATTTATCATTTTTTTTTTATACTTTGAACATTTATAAATTCTTATAATTATATATTGGTTCATCAATCATATTATTACATAAAATTTTTATTACAAATATTTAGGGATATTTATAAAGTACGAGATTCTATTTTTCTTTGTTTTTTCTTGTTGAAGCATATCGCTTGCTTGCTTGGTACGAAAGTACATTGGTAGCGAACCCGTTGACGAAGAATTAGTGCACACTTTCTCTATTCCAGTGGTACTCCAATCTCTGTTTCTCTTAGATCACCATTTTTTCCGACAGTGCTCTAAATTAGCATGCACCCTTTGTAAAAATCTCAAAGCAACCGTTGTAACAGAAAGCACCTGTAAGAAGAGTTCTTGAACAGTACGGAATGCGGAAACACTCCTGTATTAAACGTGTTGATATCTTCGTTCTGTAAGGATTGCTTCCTGTGAATACGCTTTTGTTCAAAGTAGAAAGCTTTTTGGAGCTTCATGAAATATTTCAGAAATTCAATTTCAAATTAATTCCTTTATTTAAAATACATTGGAAATAATACTTTTGCGCAAACTGCATTATTTCATAAAGCTCTACTATTAGAGAAAACTAATTACACCCACAAAACGTGATAAACAATTTTTTAATCTTTCGCTGCCAATACCAGCAAGCCTACGATGGATACCTACAGGGTGATTTAACGATTATACGATTGTTCTCTCGTGTTAAGAAATTTATACGACAAATCCAGCGACAGATAAAAATTTATAAAAGTTATCTTCGATTCGTGTTCTTTATTTCAATAATAAAGACAAGTGTCGTTTTGTTTGAAATCAGGCGCAAGGTTGCCCGGTGGAAACGTCCTGTCTGAGGATGAACAGGATGGAAGAGGTGGTACTTCGGATGACGAGATGATGTCCGATTCGGAATCCTCCATCGCCTCCTTGACGGATAGAAAGAAATCCTTCGAGCAGACGATGGACGAGGAGGTTGTAATCTTGGCTGAAGCTGTTTGGGACCACGTGGCGATGGAACCAGAAGAATTAGCTTTCCGTGCTGGCGATGTGATAGAGGTTTTGGATAATTTGGATAAAGACTGGTGGTGGGGTAGTTGCAGAGGAGAGCATGGCTGGTTCCCGGCTGCATTTGTTAGGGTATGATGCTATTGATGATTTAAAATAAATTATTTACCATTTATTTAAGAAAAATACAATTTGTTAAGATATTCGCTGTTACATTTAATGATTTTATTTCATCTTTTAGACAAATTTAAATTCTTTGATATAAAAAAGATAGCGAATCGATGTATTTGAATTAATACATTGAGAATTCTTTGTTAAAAAATAAACAAGTATTATATTTTGAAGTTTGAATCGTTGAATTATATGTCTTCAGTTACGCGTAAGCCAAGAAGACACTGTCGAGGATTGTTTGGCGGCGATGGCCTCTGGAGGTACATCGAATCAGCAACTGAGAAGACGTACCAGTGTCTCGTTGTTATCGAACGAGCAAGTTAGAACGAGCGTAGTTCGTGAACTGGTTCAAACAGAGCGGGATTTCGTCAAGATACTAAGGGATGTTGCGGAGGGTTACATAGCCGAATGTCGACGACGCACGGATATGTTTACCGAAGAGCAGATAGAAACGATCTTTATCAATCTCGAGGAATTGTTAGACTTTCAATCCGAATTTTTGAAAGATTTAGAAACTAGGATAGATTGGAGTGCTCCGTATAAGAGTTGTGTCGGTGAATGTTTCCTAAATCATGTAAGAAAATTTAAACTGTTTCTTACTATCTTTCGATAACAATTGTTTTAATTTTTTAATATATTCTCAAACTGTTCTAGAGAGCAGGATTTCGCATGTATTCAGAGTATTGCAATAGTCATCCTATGGCTACCGCCACGTTACAAGAATTATATCAGCATAATCGTTACAGTAAGTTCTTTGAGGCCTGTAGATTAATGAGAGGATTGATAGAGATTCCTTTGGATGGATATTTATTGACGCCTGTGCAACGAATATGCAAATATCCGCTCCAATTGGCGGAGTTGTTGAAATATACAAAATCTGATCATCCGGATTACCATAAAATTCAGGAAGCCCTTGAAGCGATGCGAGATGTCGCCGTTCTGATTAACGAGAGAAAGAGACGAATGGAAAGCCTTGAAAAACTGGCTGCGTGGCAGCTAAGGGTTGAAGGATGGGAGGTATGAATTTATATTATCGCTTGTATAACAATTTTTTAATATTTTTTTTTTTTTTTTTTTTTAATTTTCAGGGAGAAGATCTCATAGAAGTTTCATCCCAATTAATTTATCAAGGTGAAGCTGTAAGAGTCACTACTGGCATGTGGACAAATAATATCACCCTCTTCCTGTTCGACCATCAGTTAGTATATTGTAAAAAGGACATTTTAAAGAGGAATACCTATGTATACAAGGGACGAATTTATCTCGACACAAGCGAGGTGATCGATGTTCCCGATGGGAAAGGCAAGTTTTTCAAACCCCCGTGTATTTATCATCGATCCAATTCCAAATATCGATCATTTGTTAATCTTTTATTTACAGATCACCAACTGGGTGTAACAGTGAGGCACTGTTTGAAAGTGTACAGCTGTGTTCGAGATAAGTGGTTGTTATTCTGTTGTCGCACAGCGGAAGAGAAACGTCGATGGTTGACAGCCATGGCGGAGGAGCGAAGATTGGTTGCACAGGACAGAAACGATGGGTTAGAGTTTCCTGCTGCAGCGAGGCAACTAGCTAGACTCGCTGCAACGAGACAACAGAACAGACCGCCAATTAAACCTCGCAGTACGTAAAATAATTGCTATCTTCCGATTATTCGGAAGAATTAATATTTAAATCTTGGATAATAATCTTAGATATCGTTTAAATTTAATAATTACAGACAAAACGTACAAAAGAGAGTCGGCTTACGAAATGCCAACAATGGTCGGGCAGGCCACGACAAACTCGTTAGGGCGTAAAGTTGGCACTTGGTTCACATTCGGTAGCAGCAAGAAAAATACACGACTTCAGCCGTCCTGAGACAGGCCTACCTTCGTGCCATACATCGACTTGTGAAAGTTTAACGAGAAGCGCTCGATCGTTGCTTCGTAACTATGAATTTCGTTCACGCATTACTCGTGTGAGAAACTTTTCTTGAAAAAAAGTTCCTTATCACCTTGATTTATTCGGATTTTCTTCAATATTTCGACGTTCAAGAATATTCGAATCAATCAAGCGGAGACCGAATATTTCGTTTTAATCGACACGAAGGCAAACGATGACAAGCGCTTATCATATGTATGGAACGAAGGTATTTTATTTATATAATTGTTAAGTTTGACGTTTAATCTGTCGATAACAATAATATCGATATACGTCCTGTTGACAGGATAGTAAAACGCTACAATTTTCACCAGTTCGATTATATAGTACTCTTGTTTAATTTAAACACATACAGTTCGATAAAAGAAGAAGAAGAAGAAGAAAGGAAAGAAAAGTGTAACTTTATATCGTTGGCGATATTTAATTTCACTGCCTCGAAAAAGATTCTTCTACACTTTCTCGTCTTATAATCACGCATCTATCATAGAGTTTGGACAAGGTATTATCACTTAGTTGTTTCTAGAAAATGATAAACGTTGTTTGTTCAAAGTGTAATCGCCAGAAATATTGTATTAATTAAGCATAATTATAAATTTACGTAAAGAAGAGTGTGCGTACAAGCAACGTTTATGCGAATATCTCAAGTGAAATGAAGAATATTAGAAAGTTTGGAGAAGAGATCGAGCGGTTAAAACTAAAACAACAAATATTGAAGCGGATCAAATTAGAAAATATAATCGAAGAAAAAACTTACATAAATTAGAAAAATGAATGCACTTATTATTAGACGTGTATAAATACATATATGTGTAAAGCCACTAGTGAGCTTTTGCGGTACTAAAGAGAAAGTACTAGTCACACTTATCATGGAAACACATGAAAGACCAGTGATGAAACTTTATCATTATTGAAATGCAACCGCTTGTATGTTGTGTACAATGGATTAGTAATGGCCATCCATTTTTTTATGGTAATAAAGACTGATTGAGAAATGTTTGTTTCCCAGAGATTCACGAATAAATAGGTATGAGGGAAGCACTGAGAGAAAAGTATAGTAAAAGCATAATCGAGTTTCAATATAGATCAACTTATATATATATAAATATTTGCAGTTCCAAAATGAAAAATCTTTTAATTGTATTTCTAGTTTGAATTTAGATAATGTATTTTAGAGTGCACACTGAAAAAAAAGAACAATTGATACAAATATTATACCTTGAAATTTTCTCTCGGTGAAGCGAAACGTATAACATATTCATTAAAAAAAAAAAAGAAAAAAAAATTTTAAATTGTTTCGCCCCTTTACTGCCTAAAATTATCATCATTTCATTTAAAAAGCAGTAAATTGTAATACTCATCGTAGTTCGTATGGAGGTTTTAAATTTTTAGTAATGGACGGAGAATTATATTTCTACGTCAGATATAGAGTGGACAGTATTAACAATATAAGTATCATTAAACTATAATAATGTAAATACTCGCACATCAAAGCTTCTTTTCTACTGCTGCTTTAGCAGTTTCTAGTTTCTAAAGAGGAAAAAAGAATCATCTGAGATATCTTTCAAATTTTTCTACTCTTGTACAGAAAAATGTTACAGAGAATATCACGATGAAAGCCAGGCAGCCAGCAAAAACCTCTGTGTTTTGTATATTAAAAATTTAATGGAACATGCATACTGTCTGTAATTCTTCATCGCATATTTCAATTAACATTTCAAAAAACTAATCCACTACCAATTGTGAAAGTTTTCAACACTGCCAATATGTTTATTAGATATGTTTTTCTTCGTTTCTGATAATGAATCTTTATCATTCTAACGAATGTATAAATCTTCAAATTATATGTTTAAAAAAAAATTATTATTCTCTGCCTTTGAGCGTAATTTTACAATAATAAAAAAGAAATAAATTGTAAAACATAAACAATACACAGAAGTATATTTTTGCTTATTTTCTGGCATAGTATTTAGTATATGAAAAGGACAATATGATAACAAAATGAAAGAGCAAGATTCCTACTCAATTGTACAGAGATCATTAATCATTGATGTCTAGACTAGAAGCGATACATTTATTGCTGGACCTAATTCATTTAAAACTTATTTTTATAGGAATATATTTATTTGTTCGAACGCAATTTCTTTATAAGCATTGTTATGTAAGGACAATTATAATGGCCAATGTAACTAAACATAAAAAGAGAAATATCTAAATATTAATTATAAATGCTGAAATGATAATATCATTACATTGCACAATTCAGAATTTTCATTGAATTTCACCGACATCGATAAAGAAAAAAAACTTTTATAAATTATCAGAGTAATATTACAAATATATGCAACATATTAATTATTTTTTAATATTAAAATATTAAAAAAAAAAATTAACATTACGATAATTTGTTCTTTGCATTATTGTTCTACATATCTTGATAACGTAATTCAATATGTGATGAATAATTCGACGTATTCTTTCTATTTATAAATTAGAAAATTTGTATTATTACTCTGAAATATTAAAACAAATTCTGCACAAATAATGTGCTTTGAAGCAATAATATTAATAAACTTTACAGTAATAACAGTTTAGGCTGTTGCATATATATATGTGAATGCATATATTGTCCCTTGTAATATTCAATTAGTTGCACGTGCATATTAATGATTGACATTATTGTATATCATTAATATACACGAATATATTACACTTTGAAATATTAAAAAAAAAAAATAATAATAATTGATACGATAATGTATTTGGTTTCGTGTAAATAATTTAGATACCGTTAAGTGTAAATATTGTAGAACTCGTTATTAGTGAAAATTTCAACATATTCTAGGCAATAAGAAACTTTAAAATTAAATGATATAACTTTTGGATAAGATTAATTATTGATTAATAGCACAATGTTTTGTATATTTGTATATTTAATTTAATGATTTAATAATAAATTACTCTCTTTGCTCGATTGTTCACGTTATAAATAATTATTGTTTATGATATGTACAGTTGAAATTACATAATATGTTTACAATTGTTTTCAAAATATAAATATATACTCAGTTAAATATATGTAAATAAACATTTTATAATTACTACATTATTATTACTTTATTGCACTGAATTATGCATTTCCTATACATTATTTTTTACAAATATAAGTAAAAATAATATATACTTTGGATAAAACTGTCATGGAAAAAATATTTAATAAAAATCCAAATTTCTATTACTATTTATTATGTATTTATGGAAATTAGGTACCAAGTATATAAGTACTTTTTGAAATTTGTGCTTTTAATTCGGAATTCTCCTTTCTTAATTGATTTACCACTTGTCTTAAAGTTTTAGCTTCTTCTGATAACTGAGCATTCTCGTCTAAACTTTGTGCAAAATTTTCCTGTATTTCTCGTAATTCTGTAATATACTGGCATGCTCTTGCCAAGATTCCTCCTTTACTCTGTAAATATAAAATTTCAATAAATGTTTAAAATAAAAATGATATAAAAAATGAATTATCAAAATAATACCTGCAACTCAAAATTAGTTTTTACATCTCCATCAGCTGTTGTACTTTGTTCACACTCTGGTAAAAGCTTTCCTAATTTTGAAATCCAATTATTAATTTTATCTCTACGACGTCTCTCAACTTCATTATGAGTTACTCTTCTTCTTTCATCTCTCTGTATAATATTAACAATAATATTAGTATTTTTTAATATTTTATTAATATTAATTATAAATCATATAAGATACATTACCTTCTTAATGTTAGTAAGAATATTCTGAGGATTATCTATTTGAAGTTTAACACGTGGTGCAACTGTTCTTGTAGATTCTGAAGAAACAACTTCATTACCATTGCTAAGTACATAAAATTGACCATTTATGGGTGAAGTTAAAACTTGAACAGTATTATTTATTGGAGCAGCTATTGATAATTCATTATTATTTATATGATTATCACCAACTTGTACTACACGATATGCTACTGTATTATCATTCCTATTTACTTCACATAATTGATACTGTATATTATCTTCTTCTGCAACAGTTTCTATTTCTGTGTCACAATCTATTATTTCAGCTTCTTCTAAAACTACACCAACATTGTCATTGCTAATTGTATTCTCATCCACACTGTAAAATATTAAACATTATATAATAATATTAAAGTATATTAAAAGAATCCAATTAATTTAAAATATTCTAAATAATATTCTAAATAATTTAAAATTATATTTTCTACAAGACCTAACCTTATAGATTAAAGTATATAATGTTCCATGTAAAACAAAATTTTATTTTACGAGATATAAATATAGATTTATATATAAAATTTGAATATATAATTTTATATAAAAAAGAAATTATTATTAGTGTATTAAATTTCGTGTTTATGATTATATTGTATGAAGGAATATATTTAAAATGAAAAAAACAATAAAAACATACCTTTCATCAATATTTTCGAAATGATTTAAAACTTCCATTTTAATTTTTTACTATGAATTTCTTTCAATTACAATTTTTTTATAATAATACATATAAATGAATGTACTAAATTTCTTATTTATACTGTGATCTATTTTCTATATGTTAATGCGTCACACAATCTATAAAAATATGTATGGATGAAATTATTTATTATATAGATAAAATTATTTAATATATATTAAAGATTTAAAAATAATTCACAAGCAATTGATGATATCTGTATGTATTTAAATGTCAATATATAATATTAAATTTGATAACATACATATACACACATAGATATATATATATATATACACATATATTTATATATATGGATATAGAGTTAAATCACAGATAAAATATAGAATAGACTTAATACTTGATAGAAATTTGTATTTTATTTTTTGATCGTGCAAGAAATTATGTGTTTGGCATTTTCTTCTTTTAGGTGAGTACAAAAATTATATTCAATCATAAAAATTAACTTATACATTTTAAAAATAACTCTTTGATATATTTCTTCGATTATTACAAATAGTAGACTTATATAATAAGTTGAATTATTCATGAATTAAAAATTACATTGCTATTTTTTATAATAGAAAAATACAATATTATAACACAATAGAAATAATATCAATTTTTGAGATTTTTTAAAAAAATGCATTTAAATATATTAAAATATATTATTAAAATTATATTTATATAATGCTAATATACAATTGTAAATTTTAGTATTTAAGCAATATAGATAAAAGTAAAAAAAGATACATTTTATAAAGTAAAAGAAGATGCATTTTATAATATATATAAAGACAAGGAGAACAAATAATGCGAGAAAGATAGAGATAGGGTAAAAATTATTGAAATCAGCGCCATCTTCAGAGTGCCGCAAATGAAACTCATATAGAAAGGACAGAAAATAATAAGAGAAAGATAGAAATAGAATGAGAATTGATCTTTAGTGCCATCTTTCGAGTATCAAAGACATTTCTTCAAAAGAAGGATAAAGTAGGTGGGAATTGGTTATTAGCGTCATCTCTTGAGTAGTAAAGACATCTTTTTGGAAATAGGATAAAGTAGAAAAGAAATAACTTTTAGCGCCATCTTACAAATAAGTAAGTAATATAAGTAATATATCAGTTTAAAAATCTTTTTAAAAAATTCGAGAGATGGCACTGATGATCAATTCTTAATCTATCTCTATCCTTTTTCTATTATTTTCTGTCCTTTCTATATAAGTTTCATTTGCGGCACTCTGAAGATGGCGCTGATTTTAATATTTTTATCCTATCTCTGTCCTTCTCACACTATATACTTGCTTTATTTGAGCTTGATTTTGGACGTAACAAAAGTATGAAATATTAATTGAACGTACTTTTACTTTTATTTCTAGTTTTTATTGTTAAATCTATTGATCTTATATTTTATTGATTTTACATTTATTGTGATATCTATTGATATTACATTTTTAATTTTACAATATATTTTTAGGACATTATTTTCTCAAAACAATATAGCTTGATATATAATATGTGAATATTTTGATTCGATGACGACAATGATTTTTTAAACAACTGAAAGCTTGGGTCGGCAATAAAGAAAGAAAGAAATTTTAAAGCTTTCCAATAAAAAATGATTTTAGTGTCGGTAATAGTATACAACATGTTTCAGTCATTTTTTGAAGAAATGGCGCTATAAGTTAAATGCTAAATAAGGTAACAGCGCAACTTATCCTAAACCTTTCTAGTATTATAATTTAATATAACGCGAAGTGGTATCACTGCTTTATGTGAATACCGTTTTGTGATTTAAATGAATTATTGCGAATCATTGTATTAAACGTATGTATTAGCGCATATGTTAATATTAGACTTGATGTTTATTTCACATATATCATTTTTATATATTTATTTGCAGTGTATTATAATATAAACAAAAAGATAGGTTATGGTTATTATAACATTGATAACGTCAATATTTTTAGAATAGTATTCATATAAATTTTAATCGTTGAAGATATCGTATTCAAAGTTTATTTTTATATATAATGAAGTATTCAAGAGAATTTATTTTTTTGTCAATTCATATTCTTGCAGTCATTTTAGTTACTAATTGTGAAGATGAAAATTATTTTGAAAACATAGAGTAAGTACATACATTTATATTAAAGTATATATAATGTATATATAATTTTTAAATTTAGCAATTAAATAATTTTTTTTACTATTTTTTTGCAAATATGAAATAAACAACAATTTTTTACAGGAATACAGAAGAATTAGTAGATCCACATTCATTTTTCTATAATAAACAAAGTAAAACAATGATTAAAGACATAAAAGTGGACATGTATGTATAAAATATGATATATATATAATTTAGATTATGATGGAATTTTAATAATAATAGAGAAGTAATAGACATTATATCATATTATTCAAATTGCTACATAAATATGTATATATTGGTTTTTTTAATATAAAATTTTATAATGTATGTATAAATGTATATATTATATTCTGCATATAATATAATATATAATCTTTAAAATTTATAAATATATATATATATATAGCTTATCGTAACTTATTTTTAATAGCATATCAAAAATATTGTTTGTTAATATTTTTAGGATAAAAGTTATGCAAAACAATAATGAAGATCAAAATAATTTAAAATCTAAACAAGCAAATAATTATAGCAGTCATGAAGCTATTTTTTATAAGCGTCTAATTAATTTATTACTATCAAATATCCATATACAGGTAATAAAATAATATTCTTTATATATATAGTTTTCAAGAATAATAAAATACCATTATATTTATTATATTTTATATATTAAAAATAGAATGAAGATGAAGTATCAATAACAGGAATATTAGAAATTGAAATATCTCATTCTCAAATGGAAATACTCAAAAATTTTCAAATTCATAAAACATCTTTAAAAGAAATTGATGATATTTTCAGTAATATAATAAGAAAACCTCAATATAATTATATATCTGGAGTTATGAATATATTAGATATATTGCATAGAGGTTTTCGTACAATGCTTCAAACGATACAAGAGCATGTAAGAATATTTGTGTTTAATATTAATTTATATTTAATGTTTTATATATATTGAAAGACTTATTTAATGTAAAATTTATTATTTTAGCAAGATGGAGCTATAATTATATTTACAATGTTAATAGTTTGTTCAACATTTCGAATGATAACATGGGGACGAAGATTTCCTATTTTCAGTATTATACAAGTTATATTTATATTGAGTTTTTTTATGACATGGTGGCAACTTATAAAAGTAAGTGATATTGTAATGATGATATTTAAAAGAATAATATAATTTAATTAAATTTGTTGTATATTTTTTTAAAGGAGGCTGAAGTTAAATCTATTGCAGCACAAATGAAATTTTCACAGATACCAATATCATGTCAACCAGATAAAATGAATATGTGGAATAAATTTGTTTCATTATTTTGTAAGTATTATTATATTATATTCATTTATTGTGAAATAAATAAATAATATTGTAGAATAAAATATTTTTTTTTCTTTTTAGATGACGATTGTGAGAAATATTATGAAACAATAATGACTAATCCAAAATTAAAAATTACACCTGCATTTGCATTATCTCATTTTATTACTACTGTTATTCTCCATCCAATTACTCATATAGGATCTATCATATCAGTTTTTATAGATAATGCTACAGGTAAGTTTTTTTATTCTTAATTATAATTAGTAATTTAAATAAACTTAATAGTTTTATGTATATATAAAATACATAATACATTATGTATGTGTAAATTTAATAATTATTTTTAATGTTCTAGAAAATCTATCATGGACATATGGATGGATTATAAAATGTATACTTTTCTTATGTATAGGTTTTGTTATAATAACAATACCATTTTATCTGTCTGGTGCATCCTTTAATTTAGGGTTTGGATTATTAAAACTTGGAATTGGCCATGAGAAAAAGAAAGAAAAAGGTAATTCATTACAAAGTATAGAAAACCGAGAACCTGTACAAATAATTCTTAAGGTAATATTTAGTTCCCTTTATTTTAATTGATATTTGATATTTTTGATATTTTTATTTCTTATGTTTGTCCCAATATTTTTATATATTTATTTAGAAATAAATAAAAATGAACTCTTTTTAGGTAACTCATGGTACCGACGTAAATCAAATAACAAACATTCCAATGATCACGCAATCGAACGCCCTAGAAACTTTAAAAAAAAAAGAAGTAATTGCGACGAATAATGATCAGGAAGATTACGATGATTTATGTTGCGGTGATGCAATAACTAACAATAAATTATTTAAAAATGATGATAAAGAATCTGATAAATATGAGAGCTTGGATGCAATACCAATAGAAAGAAACGATGGAAGCGGAGATCGTTGATGTACATTTATGTACATTTTATATTATTTTGCTTTTTATTATGTACATAAGCTATTAATTTACACTACATTTAATGTTAACATATTAAATATGATTTGCATATTCAATATTCAAAAAATTAATTTTAATTAGTCTAATAATTATATTTATATGTGTAACTTATTGAAGCAATCTTCATGATGTTGTTTTAATATTGTTTACAACACATATATTTTATTTATAATTGAACTGTGATTGTATAATATATAATGTAATGATATTTGCAGTAATTTGTAACAGTATTAATAATATATTTGAAATGCTTAAATTTTAATGCTGATATTTAAATATATATCCTTTTATAAATTTTTTTCATTCCATATAATATACAAATTTTACGTGATTTACGTAATGGATTGATTTTCGAAAGAGAATATGAGCATTAATTTGAATAATAAACAAACAACAACAATTTGCTTTATATAATCTCTGCATTTATATCATTAGAATGAATATAAATATTTCAGATATACTAAAGAATTAAAAACAATTTTTTTCTATAACAAATATAAAGATGACATATCTATGATATATCTGAAAATTATTTTAATTACAACATATATAATTAATGCTATGATGTGATTGGAATAACAATGAAAAAAAATTAAAAATGACGAGAATATCGCAAAACCAAATGTTTAATTAAATATGTTTATACAACTAGTATTCTATTGTTATATGTGCACATAATTTCAATTTATTATTTCTCATATTGTTTATCAAAAATTCAATTATATTCCAATATTTATAACAATTGCATTAATTTAAAAATAATAATTATAAAATTCAAAAATTAAATTATTTTCACGTTATATTATTTACACTTTTGGTTGAATTTAAATATTTTTTTAAAAAGAGAAGTTTGATGAATGTATCCCAAAGATGCAACGCTTGATCAGTAAATGCCAGCTCGATGGCAAAGTTGAAGAAGCCCGGCAATCAAAATATTTGGAATAATTTAATCGAGCGTAACAAAGCTAAAAGAACTTTTTCAAATTGTTCACAGGTTCATAAAAAGCAGGTGTGTTTACAACTAACAAAGGATATTTAGGGTAGAAGGTTTTCATAGAGCCATAGATGCATTACATGCTCGAGATAATATTGAAGAGAAGAGATATCGGTATATATATCAACATATTTAATCTTTCCTTCTATTTTTGCAAATTATTGAATATATATCATTTCTGTGAAAATACATATATGTGCTTTAGCAAATTCAAAATCAGAATCACTGAAAAGTTTCAATTATTCTTTCTACAAATAATACGACTAATTTAAACAATTTTTCTTGAAATAATTAAAATTTAACTTAAATGATAATAATTAATTAAAATAAATAAATAAATAAATAAACGTCTTTTTATTCTTATACCATCAAAAATCTATCTTTTAACAGTTAAAAGCATATAGTTCGAGTAAATTACAAGCTCGAAACAAGTGTGAAGAAATCTGCAAACTTTTTACGATTTGATGCAAGTTCGATACAGCATGGTTTAATTCGTTTTCGCGATGCTTAAAGCAGCCACGATCATGGATCGCATCAACGAGCACCGAGAAGGCTATCAAAATAACGAACCTATCTCATTTCAAAGTGCTTTACGCGCGCCTGGCTGGGTTTAAAACGAGCCAAGATCCGTTGCATACACGTGCAACCAGCCTTTTCACCTGAAACCCAAACGGTTCATCCCAGCATCTGCTCCATTGATGTCTCCTAGTTTGTGATTAGTTGGCGGTGAACCGCCAAAAATTCGAAGAACTTCGAATAGCCTTATGTGCGCATATATGTATGCATCTTGAAGAAAGCATACCTCGAGATCCTCGCTTGGTTTCCTCAAGATTTTCGCTCGGATGGATATAAATACGATCGTCGAATCGATGATCGATCCACAAAGTGGTCGATATAAAAATAGAGGAAGGTTATTCGCTCTGGTTGGTTACTATTCTGCTACCAAGGACATCAAAGTGTTTTCTGTATCGCAGTTCGGATTTTCCTTCGGTTAACTTTCCTCCCTTTGTTCATCCGAGGGAGAGAAAGAAAAAGTTGGGATCGTTCCTATCCTGTACCGTCATTTCTTCCCAGTGAAGATTTTTGGGAAAGTTATCGATAATTCATTTTAAGTGGTACATTACAATTGGAAACTCCATAGGAAAGTTTCGACGGAAGACAAACTTCCAGAGGCGGTCGAACTCTTCAACAAAGTGAAATACATAATGCATGCCTAGCTGGAACATAATTAAGCAAGGCGGAGAGGAGAGACGAAGTTTTAACCGATTTACTTCGTCCTCAGCGCGAGGTAGACAATTCAACCTGGGTTCTTGAAGGGAACTTCACGTCTTGGAATATGGCTGCGATCGTTTTAACGATCATCTTTCATCTGTTGCGATACTGTTGATTTCTTTTTACAATGAGGTTCCAAGATGATACCGTGTAATCGGATAATAAGTCCACTAACTCTTTCCTCCATTATCCTTTATATATGATAAAAGCTGATCGTATAGTTGGGTTTATATTCACCTCTTTGAAATATATATTATTCGAGCAATTATTGAGGGAAGAAATTAATTTGAAGCTCTTATAAAATAAAATTACATCCATCAATCATGAAATAAAAGATTTCTTTCATTATAATTAATATTTAATTTAACTAATATTGATAAATCATTGACTAAGTTTTGCTATTAATTCTTTAATTTAGAATATTCATAATAATTCGTATAAATGGAAACGTGACAAAGAGTAAATTATTTTAACGATGTTTGTTCGAATAAATGGAGTTCCATTACATTTTTTTCTTATACGTATCAAATATTTATAGAATTGTTCTTGCAAAGGAATTTAATTGAGTGGAGAATTAACACGATTGTACAAACAATCGGATATAGCGAAACGACGTTACCGGTTCTTGCACGGCTTTGATCGTTAGCCTGTAAATTTTCGTACCTCCATGTTAGCCGATCGTGGATTCGGCTAACTCATGAGAGGTCTGGATATCGGGAAAATGGATGGTGGATGTAACGATCGGTTACCTCTACTAAACGTTTCGCTGTTCACCAGAATTGCTGAATGTAAACTGTCTATTACCGACGTTTGGACCTGATCGTTGTACGCTTCTGTTGAGTGCGCATTTATCAGCATTGTACGCTATATATAGGATACACGATACGATATAGATTTTCTACGATCGTTCCTCTGTCTGGATTTATCTTTGCTCGAGCAGATATTGGCCAATATCGGTTACGATGAATATGTAACGAGAAAAGTAATTTTTGCGTGTATTGGTCTCGGATCGATCGAATTTTTTCATCGTGCACGGCCTCCTTGGACGTTTAAAAAAGATATTCCACTCCAGTTTATAGGTATTAACGCGAACTTTGTGCGTTAAATGGAGTTTGAATAACAAGAGGATCGCTTAAAATGTGTTCCAGTATGTATGGACACGATATTATATCAAGATAGCTTCTCTGTGGTCTATTAAAGCTTGGTCATTGACAAGCCTTGTACTTGTGATCAAAGCTGCACCTATCTCTCTGTACATACATAGTTTATTAATCACTTTGCCGTGTACCATGGAAGATTTTAATTGAACGTTAAATTCTTAAAAATTATCCGTTCGTCTCCGATGCAACGAATTTCGATATATCTCTCCTCGAAAACCCCTATTATTAACTTTGTATGTATATAGCGATCGAATCTTTTACAAAGTATTATATTGCAATAAAATATAAATTTATTAAATCGATGGAATTATAACTTATTCTAAAATTTTTCTTTAATCATCGAAGATGGTAAATGGATAATAACGAGTTAATAACGAAAACGTTTTTAAAATTTCTTCGTTTTGACATTTTGTCACGATTTTTCATGCATTATATATGAACTTCACGTTCAGAAGTTTTCTCATCGATATTTTCTGCAGAACATTCGTATTGCGAATTCATTTCATATTTCTTTGAAAAACTTCTAAATGCTTAATTCCCCGCTCGTCTTTCAGAACTTTCGAGTGTCACGAGTAATTAACACGTTTACCCAACGGTGATATCCACGGTAAAGGTCCACCAAAAAGGAAAGTGTAATTCAATGTCGGACCTATGGACGTATACACGAGCGGACAGAGAAGTAACCGCACGATAACGCGGCATTCCAGCATGAGAGGATAGTAATTAAGACCTCAACTGGTCCCAAGGGACTTTGTGCACCGTCTCTCTATATCTTATCGCATGGCTCGCCCGACTGGATGTCCATGCATTATATCTATGGGTTTATTCACCCAAGAGGGCAGTTCCGTATCGTGAAACGAGTCGTTGTACACGTAGACAGAGTTCGATCTTGTGTTTTCTAATTATCGATGAGGTTCCTCGAACGGGCGTCGCTTCTTCACGGATATATCAGGTGTTTCGAGTGGAACGTTTAAAACCTGAGTCAATTAAGACATTCTGTCTTGGAAATTTTTACAAGCTCTGCTATCGATTCGGATACACTCGTATCGTGGTCTAGAGAATGGAGGATGGGGAATAAAATTAGTATCAAGAATGATATAAACTTTGAAATCTTTAAATCCAAGATTTAAAATGTTCCGAGATTTCGAATCTTGAAATTTTTTTATATCAATTTTACGATTTTTTTTACGATTCTCTAGATAAACAATGATTATAAATAAGAAGTTTCGTAAGAGATTTTAATTGATAAGAATTTATTTTTAAAGGAATTACATATACGATGAATAATATTGCCAGTATCGATAAAATGTGGTAAGTATACAGATTTCTTTATAAAAAAAGGAGAATTTAATAAAAGAATTTTTAAAAACTTTCAAATTCAAGGATGTAAAAAATCAATCCAATTTCGATTCATATCTAGTTAATAATATCTAAAATAAAACCTAAATGTTTAATTTTTCAGAATCGACAATGTGATAAATATCGATGGTTAGCGAAGACTTGGAATTAGTTGCAAGATGGCCGATCGACCGGTGAAATCATTAAATTGTCAGGAAATTGAACCGGTTTAGACGAGTGCAAAGTAATCTCGAGACGTGGATAAAAATACGGATGGAAAGCTGGTCGTACGGCAATTATATCGGCACGACTTAACGCATAACGATCATTTTTTCCGACGCTGGGCCGGGGAACATGGGAAAATAGTTTAATATCGGCGAACCGGTTTAACGCAGCTCGTTTTGAGATGGCGACGGTGACGTTCGGTCACGCAACCCGCATTATATACTTTGAAAATAAGAACAAGAAGAGTATCGTTGATGAGCATGCACCGAGAGAATTTAAAGAGACGCGCAAAGAACACGAAACCATTATCGTGTTGACTAATTGCGGAATTTTATAACAACAGATGGTCAGTGGACATCTTGAGAATGACAGGTTACTTATTTGTATTTAAATTAAAAATGGCAACTTGTAAAGTTGAGTCACTTGTTCATTTTGAATGACTTCTAAAGTATGCTGCAAGAAAAATTGTTGACATGGAAATTGCATGACACTAGAGAAGGAACGGATGAAATAATTTTATAAATAACTCGTTTGTTTAATAACACTTTGAATTTTTTAAATAGAATACGTAATTTGTTTTTGTATTTCAGAATTTCAAAGAGGGATAAATTTTTTATGAGAAAATATTTGGAGAACATGAACAATATATTTTTGCAAATATTATGAAACGTTAATTGTGCAAGAACATTTATATTTTTTATTTGAAATTTATAAGAATTACTAGTTTTATTGTTAAATGATATATTTCTGAAAGAAAATTGACCAATAACCGTGGTCATAGATATACTGATTCCTTGAGGTTTCAAGTTGACATGATTAATAGAAGCCGAAATTGGTTCTTAATGACACGATAAAGAAAAGGGAATCCAACCGCCATTAGATGCATTTTAGTTACGCGTTTCTAATTTCCACTTGGGCTAATGAGCTTTTCATCGAGATTCGAGTAATCTTCTGCTCTCAGAAAAAAATGATCTGCCCGCTTACTTTTCTTTTTTATCTGAGCTTATAAACGACCATGATTCGAAATATCAAGATAGAACGATTAATACTAGATAATTACAAAGTTTTTTCTTGGCAGGGGAAAAAATGAAACAAATGTAAGTAAACAATATTTATTTATCAAATAATTATTTTTATATTGTTTACAGAAAGAAAAATTATAAATATGTATCAGTTTATAAAAGTCAGCATTTTCAATTTTTGATTCTGGAAATAATTTTCCAGAATCAAAATTTAATAGAATTATATATATTCTTGGTTCTTTTTTTACACAGTTTATTTTTACACGATATATACAAAGTCATAAAAATAATACAAATCAAGTGTATTTCTATATTTTCAATTGTTTTTTAGATAATTCGTTTTATTTCAAAACAAGTTTTATATTTTATTTGTAAACCAATTGTTACCAATTATTTTTTTACACGATTTTTTTTTACGCTCATTCATTGTGTAAAAAGACCCAAATATATATGAATTCTATAATACATACTTATACAAATGCATAACTTTAAATTTAAATTTAATTCAGCATACATTCAATTTCAACTCACAACAATCATTCACACTCGATATATATTTATAGATATTTTTTATATGTGATTTATTATTTATTATTTCATCACGTATTTTTTCATCATAAAAATAATAACAATTTTCTCATTTATTTTAGAGATACATATATATATCCATCCACTTCCTTTACATTAAATTATGTTTCATACAAAAATATATTCGTTCATTCATTAAATCTATGTTTCTCAATCGCGAAATTATTAATCAATGGAGAATACGAGGCACGTGGACAACACACATTGGGTAACGATTCTGCGCGGATGATGCATGCTTAGAGAGCGCCCAAGCATTTCCATCGTGAGGGATGCCTCCAAGCGGCAGATTCATGTCATCGTGTCATCGATAATTGATGTATACGCGAACTAATGGCTGTAATTACCTCAACCTAATATCCAACGTGGAATCTCGCGCTTCCCTGACGCGCATACACATCCGTGATGGTGGGAACGAAGCGGTATTCGCGCTAAAATTTCCAGAAGAAATTAATGATTTCACAGAGGCCGTGACAGTTGGGCCTTGATAATTAATCGTCACGGTTTGCCTGAAGCGGCATGCATTGACTGGATCTTCTTGTCATATTTCTTTCTATTCTTCTTGGTCATTCTTTGGACAAGAATTATGCCAGACCACCGTTTATTACACAATGATTGTGACCTGACATTTATGAACAATAATACATTTTTAGACGAGAAGAAAAGTTGGATAAAGAAGTCTTCAGGATTGACCTCGTTCGAAGAGTTCTTTAGCAAAGGATTTCGAGTATTGTTCGAGTGAAATTTTGGAGCTTTGGAGAGTTTGCTGTACAAACAGGGACTATTCTATATATAGTCGGACGAGTAGAGTCAGTGCAGATAAACAAAACACTTGTGTGTAAAGCGCGTGATATATGCAGCGACCCAGGCTATTGTATGGCAAACGCAAGTCCACTATTCACGGCTAGGAAGGAAGTTATGTTAAAATAAAAAGATATTAATTATTTGGAACTTATTTTATAATTTTATGTAATGCGTTATTTATATTTATATTCGCCGGAGATGAAATATAATATATATGTATACATTAATTTTAAGAAAAATAAATACCTATATTATATTAAGCATTAGTAGCATTTGTTTATACCTATTGTAATCACGTAAAATAAAATTTATCATTTTATAGTGAAAATAATTGTCTTTCATAAATGATAAATTTCATTTTATTATAAAATAAACAGAAAAATTGTAAATTTTATATAATAACATATTATACAATAAATATATGTATCTTTTTAATAATAAATTTTATTTTTTATGAATATTTTGTTTTATTTTATTTTTCCCATTACCATCATACTTCCACAATCCTTTAGAATATCATAAATTTAAATATTAGAAAATACTTTTACACTTTTTACTAATAACTAATATCATAAATACGGATAATAGGAAGAAAGTTATGTTAAAATAAAAAGATATTAATTATTTGGAACTTATTTTATAAGTTTATGTAATGCGTTATTTATATTTATATTCGCCGAAGATGAAATATAATATATGTGTATACATTAATTCTAAGAAAAAGAAATACCTATATTATATTAAGCATTAATAGCATTTGTTTATACCTATTGTAATCACGTAAAATAAAATTTATCATTTTATATTGAAAAAAATTGTCTTTCATAAATGATAAATTTCATTTTATTATAAAATAAATAGAAAAATTGTAAATTTTATACAATAACATATTATATAATAAATATATGTATCTTTTTAATAATAAATTTTATTTTTTATGAATATTTTGTTTTATTTTATTTTTCCCATTCATCCTTCCACGATTCTTTAGAATATCGTAAATTTAAATATTAAAAAATACTTCTATATTTTTATACTACTAATTAATATCATAAATATGGCTAGGAAGGAAGTTATGTTAAAATAAAAAGATATTAATTATTTGGAACTTATTTTATAATTTTATGTAATGCGTTATTTATATTTATATTCGCCGGAGGTGAAATATAATATATGTGTATATATTAAATTTAAGAAAAATAAATACCTATATTATATTAAGTATTAGTATAATTTGTTTATACCTATTGTAATTACGTAAAATAAAATTTATCATTTGATATTGAAAAAAATTGTCTTTCATAAATGATAAATTTTATTTTATTATAAAATAAAAAGAAAAATTGTAAATTTTATATAATAACATAAATATATGTATCTTTTTAATTAATAATAAATTTTACTTTTTATCAATATTTCGTTTTATTTTATTATTTCCACTACCATCATCCTTCCACAATCCTTTAGAATATCGTAAATTTAAATATTGGAAAATACTTCTATACCTTTTACTATTAATTAATATCATAAATTGAAGTATATGTATTTGAACTATATACATATATTCTTATTAGTAAGAAGTAAAAATAAATACACAAAGGTAAGTATATTTAAAAATAAAAAAAGTATTCAAACAGAGATAAAAAATAGAAAGCAAGTAAAAGTAAAAAATAAAAGAAATAAAACAAATATATAGGTAAGTATATAATTTAATCAAAAATTAAAATAGAAAAATGATGTGGCATCCAAGAATTTCTCTAAACAAATCGTGTTCTCCGAATGCAAAGATGAAATTTTAGTCAAAAACTTTTCCAGAAATGATTTCTGCCAAGAATTTTTTCTGCCACCTCTTTACACATCATATTCTCCTGTTAAAAAGTCGGAAATTTGGGCGAGAAATTTTAAGAAACTTTAAGAATTGGCCCTCTGTTAAAATTTTTAGTGCCACCTCTTTACACATCATATTCTCCTGTTAAAAAGTCGGAAATTTGGGCGAGAAATTTTAAGAAACTTTAAGAATTGGCCCTCTGTTAAAATTTTTAGTGCCACCTCTTTACACATCATATTCTCCTGTTAAAAAGTCGGAAATTTGGGCGAGAAATTTTAAGAAACTTTAAGAATTGGCCCTCTGTTAAAATTTTTAGTGCCACCTCTTTACACATCATATTCTCCTGTTAAAAAGTCGGAAATTTGGGCGAGAAATTTTAAGAAACTTTAAGAATTGGCCCTCTGTTAAAATTTTTAGTGCCACCTCTTTACACATCATATTCTCCTG
This sequence comes from Apis cerana, assembly GCF_029169275.1. Lineage (NCBI taxonomy): Eukaryota > Metazoa > Arthropoda > Insecta > Hymenoptera > Apidae > Apis > Apis cerana. The sequence continues at coordinate 6,070,470 of NC_083863.1, forward strand.
TTAAAAAGTCGGAAATTTGGGCGAGAAATTTTAAGAAACTTTAAGAATTGGCCCTCTGTTAAAATTTTTAGTGCCACCTCTTTACACATCATATTCTCCTGTTAAAAAGTCGGAAATTTGGGCGAGAAATTTTAAGAAACTTTAAGAATTGGCCCTCTGTTAAAATTTTTAGTGCCACCTCTTTACACATCATATTCTCCTGTTAAAAAGTCGGAAATTTGGGCGAGAAATTTTAAGAAACTTTAAGAATTGGCCCTCTGTTAAAATTTTTAGTGCCACCTCTTTACACATCATATTCTCCTGTTAAAAAGTCGGAAATTTGGGCGAGAAATTTTAAGAAACTTTAAGAATTGGCCCTCTGTTAAAATTTTTAGTGCCACCTCTTTACACATCATATTCTCCTGTTAAAAAGTCGGAAATTTGGGCGAGAAATTTTAAGAAACTTTAAGAATTGGCCCTCTGTTAAAATTTTTAGTGCCACCTCTTTACACATCATATTCTCCTGTTAAAGTCGGAAATTTGGGCGAGAAATTTTAAGAAACTTTAAGAATTGGCCCTCTGTTAAAATTTTTAGTGCCACCTCTTTACACATCATATTCTCCTGTTAAAAAGTCGGAAATTTGGGCGAGAAATTTTAAGAAACTTTAAGAATTGGCCCTCTGTTAAAATTTTTAGTGCCACCTCTTTACACATCATATTCTCCTGTTAAAAAGTCGGAAATTTGGGCGAGAAATTTTAAGAAACTTTAAGAATTGGCCCTCTGTTAAAATTTTTAGTGCCACCTCTTTACACATCATATTCTCCTGTTAAAAAGTCGGAAATTTGGGCGAGAAATTTTAAGAAACTTTAAGAATTGGCCCTCTGTTAAAATTTTTAGTGCCACCTCTTTACACATCATATTCTCCTGTTAAAAAGTCGGAAATTTGGGCGAGAAATTTTAAGAAACTTTAAGAATTGGCCCTCTGTTAAAATTTTTAGTGCCACCTCTTTACACATCATATTCTCCTGTTAAAAAGTCGGAAATTTGGGCGAGAAATTTTAAGAAACTTTAAGAATTGGCCCTCTGTTAAAATTTTTAGTGCCACCTCTTTACACATCATATTCTCCTGTTAAAAGTCGGAAATTTGGGCGAGAAATTTTAAGAAACTTTAAGAATTGGCCCTCTGTTAAAATTTTTAGTGCCACCTCTTTACACATCATATTCTCCTGTTAAAAGTCGGAAATTTGGGCGAGAAATTTTAAGAAACTTTAAGAATTGGCCCTCTGTTAAAATTTTTAGTGCCACCTCTTTACACATCATATTCTCCTGTTAAAAAGTCGGAAATTTGGGCGAGAAATTTTAAGAAACTTTAAGAATTGGCCCTCTGTTAAAATTTTTAGTGCCACCTCTTTACACATCATATTCTCCTGTTAAAAGTCGGAAATTTGGGCGAGAAATTTTAAGAAACTTTAAGAATTGGCCCTCTGTTAAAATTTTTAGTGCCACCTCTTTACACATCATATTCTCCTGTTAAAAAGTCGGAAATTTGGGCGAGAAATTTTAAGAAACTTTAAGAATTGGCCCTCTGTTAAAATTTTTAGTGCCACCTCTTTACACATCATATTCTCCTGTTAAAAAGTCGGAAATTTGGGCGAGAAATTTTAAGAAACTTTAAGAATTGGCCCTCTGTTAAAATTTTTAGTGCCACCTCTTTACACATCATATTCTCCTGTTAAAAAGTCGGAAATTTGGGCGAGAAATTTTAAGAAACTTTAAGAATTGGCCCTCTGTTAAAATTTTTAGTGCCACCTCTTTACACATCATATTCTCCTGTTAAAAAGTCGGAAATTTGGGCGAGAAATTTTAAGAAACTTTAAGAATTGGCCCTCTGTTAAAATTTTTAGTGCCACCTCTTTACACATCATATTCTCCTGTTAAAAAGTCGGAAATTTGGGCGAGAAATTTTAAGAAACTTTAAGAATTGGCCCTCTGTTAAAATTTTTAGTGCCACCTCTTTACACATCATATTCTCCTGTTAAAAGTCGGAAATTTGGGCGAGAAATTTTAAGAAACTTTAAGAATTGGCCCTCTGTTAAAATTTTTAGTGCCACCTCTTTACACATCATATTCTCCTGTTAAAAAGTCGGAAATTTGGGCGAGAAATTTTAAGAAACTTTAAGAATTGGCCCTCTGTTAAAATTTTTAGTGCCACCTCTTTACACATCATATTCTCCTGTTAAAAGTCGGAAATTTGGGCGAGAAATTTTAAGAAACTTTAAGAATTGGCCCTCTGTTAAAATTTTTAGTGCCACCTCTTTACACATCATATTCTCCTGTTAAAAGTCGGAAATTTGGGCGAGAAATTTTAAGAAACTTTAAGAATTGGCCCTCTGTTAAAATTTTTAGTGCCACCTCTTTACACATCATATTCTCCTGTTAAAAAGTCGGAAATTTGGGCGAGAAATTTTAAGAAACTTTAAGAATTGGCCCTCTGTTAAAATTTTTAGTGCCACCTCTTTACACATCATATTCTCCTGTTAAAAGTCGGAAATTTGGGCGAGAAATTTTAAGAAACTTTAAGAATTGGCCCTCTGTTAAAATTTTTAGTGCCACCTCTTTACACATCATATTCTCCTGTTAAAAGTCGGAAATTTGGGCGAGAAATTTTAAGAAACTTTAAGAATTGGCCCTCTGTTAAAATTTTTAGTGCCACCTCTTTACACATCATATTCTCCTGTTAAAAAGTCGGAAATTTGGGCGAGAAATTTTAAGAAACTTTAAGAATTGGCCCTCTGTTAAAATTTTTAGTGCCACCTCTTTACACATCATATTCTCCTGTTAAAAGTCGGAAATTTGGGCGAGAAATTTTAAGAAACTTTAAGAATTGGCCCTCTGTTAAAATTTTTAGTGCCACCTCTTTACACATCATATTCTCCTGTTAAAAAGTCGGAAATTTGGGCGAGAAATTTTAAGAAACTTTAAGAATTGGCCCTCTGTTAAAATTTTAGTGCCACCTCTTTACACATCATATTCTCCTGTTAAAGTCGGAAATTTGGGCGAGAAATTTTAAGAAACTTTAAGAATTGGCCCTCTGTTAAAATTTTTAGTGCCACCTCTTTACACATCATATTCTCCTGTTAAAAAGTCAAATTTGGGCGAGAAATTTTAAGAAACTTTAAGAATTGGCCCTCTGTTAAAATTTTTAGTGCCACCTCTTTACACATCATATTCTCCTGTTAAAAAGTCGGAAATTTAGGCGAGAAATTTTAAGAAACTTTAAGAATTGGCCCTCTGTTAAAATTTTTAGTGCCACCTCTTTACATCATATTCTCCTGTTAAAAAGTCGGAAATTTGGGCGAGAAATTTTAAGAAACTTTAAGAATTGGCCCTCTGTTAAAATTTTTAGTGCCACCTCTTTACACATCATATTCTCCTGTTAAAAAGTCGGAAATTTGGGCGAGAAATTTTAAGAAACTTTAAGAATTGGCCCTCTGTTAAAATTTTTAGTGCCACCTCTTTACACATCATATTCTCCTGTTAAAAAGTCGGAAATTTGGGCGAGAAATTTTAAGAAACTTTAAGAATTGGCCCTCTGTTAAAATTTTTAGTGCCACCTCTTTACACATCATATTCTCCTGTTAAAATGTCGGAAATTTGGGCGAAAAATTTTAAGAAACTTTAAGAATTGGCCCTCTGTTAAAATTTTTAGTACCACCTCTTTACACATCATATTCTCCTGTTAAAAAGTCGGAAATTTGGGCGAGAAATTTTAAGAAACTTTAAGAATTGGCCCTCTGTTAAAATTTTTAGTGCCACCTCTTTACACATCATATTCTCCTGTTAAAAGTCGGAAATTTGGGCGAGAAATTTTAAGAAACTTTAAGAATTGGCCCTCTGTTAAAATTTTTAGTGCCACCTCTTTACACATCATATTCTCCTGTTAAAAGTCGGAAATTTGGGCGAGAAATTTTAAGAAACTTTAAGAATTGGCCCTCTGTTAAAATTTTTAGTGCCACCTCTTTACACATCATATTCTCCTGTTAAAAAGTCGGAAATTTGGGCGAGAAATTTTAAGAAACTTTAAGAATTGGCCCTCTGTTAAAATTTTTAGTGCCACCTCTTTACACATCATATTCTCCTGTTAAAAAGTCAAATTTGGGCGAGAAATTTTAAGAAACTTTAAGAATTGGCCCTCTGTTAAAATTTTTAGTGCCACCTCTTTACACATCATATTCTCCTGTTAAAAAGTCGGAAATTTGGGCGAGAAATTTTAAGAAACTTTAAAAATTGGCCCTCTGTTAAAATTTTAGTGCCACCTCTTTACACATCATATTCTCCTGTTAAAAAGTCGGAAATTTGGGCGAGAAATTTTAAGAAACTTTAAAAATTGGCCCTCTGTTAAAATTTTAGTGCCACCTCTTTACACATCATATTCTCCTGTTAAAAAGTCGGAAATTTGGGCGAGAAATTTTAAGAAACTTTAAGAATTGGCCCTCTGTTAAAATTTTTAGTGCCACCTCTTTACACATCATATTCTCCTGTTAAAAGTCGGAAATTTGGGCGAGAAATTTTAAGAAACTTTAAATTGGCCCTCTGTTAAAATTTTTAGTGCCACCTCTTTACACATCATATTCTCCTGTTAAAAAGTCGGAAATTTGGGCGAGAAATTTTAAGAAACTTTAAATTGGCCCTCTGTTAAAATTTTTAGTGCCACCTCTTTACACATCATATTCTCCTGTTAAAAAGTCAAATTTGGGCGAGAAATTTTAGAAACTTTAAATTGGCCCTCTGTTAAAATTTTTAGTGCCACCTCTTTACACATCATATTCTCCTGTTAAAAAGTCGGAAATTTGGGCGAGAAATTTTAAGAAACTTTAAGAATTGGCCCTCTGTTAAAATTTTTAGTGCCACCTCTTTACACATCATATTCTCCTGTTAAAAAGTCAAATTTGGGCAAGAAATTTTAAGAAACTTTAAAATTGGCCCTCTGTTAAAATTTTTAGTGCCACCTCTTTACACATCATATTCTCCTGTTAAAGTCGGAAATTTGGGCGAGAAATTTTAAGAAACTTTAAGAATTGGCCCTCTGTTAAAATTTTTAGTGCCACCTCTTTACACATCATATTCTCCTGTTAAAAGTCGGAAATTTGGGCGAGAAATTTTAAGAAACTTTAAGAATTGGCCCTCTGTTAAAATTTTTAGTGCCACCTCTTTACACATCATATTCTCCTGTTAAAAAGTCGGAAATTTGGGCGAGAAATTTTAAGAAACTTTAAGAATTGGCCCTCTGTTAAAATTTTTAGTGCCACCTCTTTACACATCATATTCTCCTGTTAAAAAGTCGGAAATTTGGGCGAGAAATTTTAAGAAACTTTAAGAATTGGCCCTCTGTTAAAATTTTAGTGCCACCTCTTTACACATCATATTCTCCTGTTAAAAAGTCGGAAATTTGGGCGAGAAATTTTAGAAACTTTAAATTGGCCCTCTGTTAAAATTTTTAGTGCCACCTCTTTACACATCATATTCTCCTGTTAAAAAGTCAAATTCGGGCGAGAAATTTTAAGAAACTTTAAGAATTGGCCTCTGTTAAAATTTTTAGTGCCACCTCTTTACACATCATATTCTCCTGTTAAAAAGTCGGAAATTTGGGCGAGAAATTTTAGAAACTTTAAGAATTGGCCCTCTGTTAAAATTTTTAGTGCCACCTCTTTACACATCATATTCTCCTGTTAAAAGTCGGAAATTTGGGCGAGAAATTTTAAGAAACTTTAAATTGGCCCTCTGTTAAAATTTTTAGTGCCACCTCTTTACACATCATATTCTCCTGTTAAAAAGTCGGAAATTTGGGCGAGAAATTTTAAGAAACTTTAAAATTGGCCCTCTGTTAAAATTTTAGTGCCACCTCTTTACACATCATATTCTCCTGTTAAAGTCGGAAATTTGGGCGAGAAATTTTAAGAAACTTTAAAAATTGGCCCTCTGTTAAAATTTTTAGTGCCACCTCTTTACACATCATATTCTCCTGTTAAAAAGTCGGAAATTTGGGCGAGAAATTTTAGAAACTTTAAATTGGCCCTCTGTTAAAATTTTTAGTGCCACCTCTTTACACATCATATTCTCCTGTTAAAAAGTCGGAAATTTGGGCGAGAAATTTTAAGAAACTTTAAATTGGCCCTCTGTTAAAATTTTTAGTGCCACCTCTTTACACATCATATTCTCCTGTTAAAAGTCGGAAATTTGGGCAGAAATTTTAAGAAACTTTAAGAATTGGCCCTCTGTTAAAATTTTCCCAGTGCCACCTCTTTACACATCATATTCTCCTGTTAAAAAGTCGGAAATTTGGGCGAGAAATTTTAAGAAACTTTAAGAATTGGCCCTCTGTTAAAATTTTAGTGCCACCTCTTTACACATCATATTCTCCTGTTAAAGTCGGAAATTTGGGCGAGAAATTTTAAGAAACTTTAAGAATTGGCCCTCTGTTAAAATTTTAGTGCCACCTCTTTACACATCATATTCTCCTGTTAAAAAGTCGGAAATTTGGGCGAGAAATTTTAAGAAACTTTAAGAATTGGCCCTCTGTTAAAATTTTTAGTGCCACCTCTTTACACATCATATTCTCCTGTTAAAAAGTCGGAAATTTGGGCGAGAAATTTTAGAAACTTTAAAATTAGCCCTCTGTTAAAATTTTAGTGCCACCTCTTTACATCATATTCTCCTGTTAAAAAGTCGGAAATTTGGGCGAGAAATTTTAGAAACTTTAAGAATTGGCCCTCTGTTAAAATTGTTAGTGCCACCTCTTTACACATCATATTCTCCTGTTAAAAAGTCGGAAATTTGGGCGAGAAATTTTAAGAAACTTTAAGAATTGGCCCTCTGTTAAAATTTTTAGTGCCACCTCTTTACACATCATATTCTCCTGTTAAAAAGTCGGAAATTTGGGCGAGAAATTTTAAGAAACTTTAAGAATTGGCCCTCTGTTAAAATTTTAGTGCCACCTCTTTACACATCATATTCTCCTGTTAAAAAGTCGGAAATTTGGGCGAGAAATTTTAAGAAACTTTAAGAATTGGCCCTCTGTTAAAATTTTTAGTGCCACCTCTTTACACATCATATTCTCCTGTTAAAAAGTCGGAAATTTGGGCGAGAAATTTTAAGAAACTTTAAGAATTGGCCCTCGATTAAAATTTTTAGTGCCACCTCTTTACACATCATATTCTCCTGTTAAAAAGTTGGAAATTTGGGCGAGAAATTTTAAGAAACTTTAAGAATTGGCCCTCTGTTAAAATTTTTAGTGCCACCTCTTTACACATCATATTCTCCTGTTAAAAGTCGGAAATTTGGGCGAGAAATTTTAAGAAACTTTAAGAATTGGCCCTCTGTTAAAATTTTTAGTGCCACCTCTTTACATCATATTCTCCTGTTAAAGTCGGAAATTTGGGCGAGAAATTTTAAGAAACTTTAAGAATTGGCCCTCTGTTAAAATTTTTAGTGCCACCTCTTTACATCATATTCTCCTGTTAAAAGTCGGAAATTTGGGCGAGAAATTTTAAGAAACTTTAAGAATTGGCCCTCTGTTAAAATTTTTAGTGCCACCTCTTTACACATCATATTCTCCTGTTAAAAAGTCGGAAATTTGGGCGAGAAATTTTAAGAAACTTTAAATTGGCCCTCTGTTAAAATTTTTAGTGCCACCTCTTTACATCATATTCTCCTGTTAAAAGTCGGAAATTTGGGCGAGAAATTTTAAGAAACTTTAAGAATTGGCCCTCTGTTAAAATTTTTAGTGCCACCTCTTTACACATCATATTCTCCTGTTAAAAAGTCGGAAATTTGGGCGAGAAATTTTAAGAAACTTTAAGAATTGGCCCTCTGTTAAAATTTTTAGTGCCACCTCTTTACACATCATATTCTCCTGTTAAAAGTCGGAAATTTGGGCGAGAAATTTTAAGAAACTTTAAGAATTGGCCCTCTGTTAAATTTTTAGTGCCACCTCTTTACACATCATATTCTCCTGTTAAAAAGTCGGAAATTTGGGCGAGAAATTTTAAGAAACTTTAAGAATTGGCCCTCTGTTAAAATTTTTAGTGCCACCTCTTTACACATCATATTCTCCTGTTAAAAGTCGGAAATTTGGGCGAGAAATTTTAAGAAACTTTAAGAATTGGCCCTCTGTTAAAATTTTTAGTGCCACCTCTTTACACATCATATTCTCCTGTTAAAAAGTCGGAAATTTGGGCGAGAAATTTTAAGAAACTTTAAGAATTGGCCCTCTGTTAAAATTTTTAGTGCCACCTCTTTACACATCATATTCTCCTGTTAAAAGTCGGAAATTTGGGCGAGAAATTTTAAGAAACTTTAAGAATTGGCCCTCTGTTAAAATTTTTAGTGCCACCTCTTTACACATCATATTCTCCTGTTAAAAAGTCGGAAATTTGGGCGAGAAATTTTAAGAAACTTTAAGAATTGGCCCTCTGTTAAAATTTTTAGTGCCACCTCTTTACACATCATATTCTCCTGTTAAAAGTCGGAAATTTGGGCGAGAAATTTTAAGAAACTTTAAGAATTGGCCCTCTGTTAAAATTTTTAGTGCCACCTCTTTACACATCATATTCTCCTGTTAAAAAGTCGGAAATTTGGGCGAGAAATTTTAAGAAACTTTAAGAATTGGCCCTCTGTTAAAATTTTTAGTGCCACCTCTTTACACATCATATTCTCCTGTTAAAAAGTCGGAAATTTGGGCGAGAAATTTTAAGAAACTTTAAGAATTGGCCCTCTGTTAAAATTTTTAGTGCCACCTCTTTACACATCATATTCTCCTGTTAAAAAGTCGGAAATTTGGGCGAGAAATTTTAAGAAACTTTAAGAATTGGCCCTCTGTTAAAATTTTTAGTGCCACCTCTTTACACATCATATTCTCCTGTTAAAAAGTCGGAAATTTGGGCGAGAAATTTTAAGAAACTTTAAGAATTGGCCCTCTGTTAAAATTTTTAGTGCCACCTCTTTACACATCATATTCTCCTGTTAAAAAGTCGGAAATTTGGGCGAGAAATTTTAAGAAACTTTAAGAATTGGCCCTCTGTTAAAATTTTTAGTGCCACCTCTTTACACATCATATTCTCCTGTTAAAGTCGGAAATTTGGGCGAGAAATTTTAAGAAACTTTAAGAATTGGCCCTCTGTTAAAATTTTTAGTGCCACCTCTTTACACATCATATTCTCCTGTTAAAAGTCGGAAATTTGGGCGAGAAATTTTAAGAAACTTTAAGAATTGGCCCTCTGTTAAAATTTTTAGTGCCACCTCTTTACACATCATATTCTCCTGTTAAAAAGTCGGAAATTTGGGCGAGAAATTTTAAGAAACTTTAAGAATTGGCCCTCTGTTAAAATTTTAGTGCCACCTCTTTACACATCATATTCTCCTGTTAAAAAGTCGGAAATTTGGGCGAGAAATTTTAAGAAACTTTAAGAATTGGCCCTCTGTTAAAATTTTTAGTGCCACCTCTTTACACATCATATTCTCCTGTTAAAGTCGGAAATTTGGGCGAGAAATTTTAAGAAACTTTAAGAATTGGCCCTCTGTTAAAATTTTTAGTGCCACCTCTTTACACATCATATTCTCCTGTTAAAAAGTCGGAAATTTGGGCGAGAAATTTTAAGAAACTTTAAGAATTGGCCCTCTGTTAAAATTTTTAGTGCCACCTCTTTACACATCATATTCTCCTGTTAAAAAGTCGGAAATTTGGGCGAGAAATTTTAAGAAACTTTAAGAATTGGCCCTCTGTTAAAATTTTTAGTGCCACCTCTTTACACATCATATTCTCCTGTTAAAAAGTCGGAAATTTGGGCGAGAAATTTTAGAAACTTTAAGAATTGGCCCTCTGTTAAAATTTTTAGTGCCACCTCTTTACACATCATATTCTCCTGTTAAAAGTCGGAAATTTGGGCGAGAAATTTTAAGAAACTTTAAGAATTGGCCCTCTGTTAAAATTTTTAGTGCCACCTCTTTACACATCATATTCTCCTGTTAAAAAGTCGGAAATTTGGGCGAGAAATTTTAAGAAACTTTAAGAATTGGCCCTCTGTTAAAATTTTTAGTGCCACCTCTTTACACATCATATTCTCCTGTTAAAAAGTCGGAAATTTGGGCGAGAAATTTTAAGAAACTTTAAGAATTGGCCCTCTGTTAAAATTTTTAGTGCCACCTCTTTACACATCATATTCTCCTGTTAAAAAGTCGGAAATTTGGGCGAGAAATTTTAAGAAACTTTAAGAATTGGCCCTCTGTTAAAATTTTTAGTGCCACCTCTTTACACATCATATTCTCCTGTTAAAAGTCGGAAATTTGGGCGAGAAATTTTAAGAAACTTTAAGAATTGGCCCTCTGTTAAAATTTTTAGTGCCACCTCTTTACACATCATATTCTCCTGTTAAAAAGTCGGAAATTTGGGCGAGAAATTTTAAGAAACTTTAAGAATTGGCCCTCTGTTAAAATTTTTAGTGCCACCTCTTTACACATCATATTCTCCTGTTAAAAAGTCGGAAATTTGGGCGAGAAATTTTAAGAAACTTTAAGAATTGGCCCTCTGTTAAAATTTTTAGTGCCACCTCTTTACACATCATATTCTCCTGTTAAAAAGTCGGAAATTTGGGCGAGAAATTTTAAGAAACTTTAAGAATTGGCCCTCTGTTAAAATTTTTAGTGCCACCTCTTTACACATCATATTCTCCTGTTAAAAAGTCGGAAATTTGGGCGAGAAATTTTAAGAAACTTTAAGAATTGGCCCTCTGTTAAAATTTTTAGTGCCACCTCTTTACACATCATATTCTCCTGTTAAAAGTCGGAAATTTGGGCGAGAAATTTTAAGAAACTTTAAGAATTGGCCCTCTGTTAAAATTTTTAGTGCCACCTCTTTACACATCATATTCTCCTGTTAAAAAGTCGGAAATTTGGGCGAGAAATTTTAAGAAACTTTAAGAATTGGCCCTCTGTTAAAATTTTTAGTGCCACCTCTTTACACATCATATTCTCCTGTTAAAAAGTCGGAAATTTGGGCGAGAAATTTTAAGAAACTTTAAGAATTGGCCCTCTGTTAAAATTTTTAGTGCCACCTCTTTACACATCATATTCTCCTGTTAAAAAGTCGGAAATTTGGGCGAGAAATTTTAAGAAACTTTAAGAATTGGCCCTCTGTTAAAATTTTTAGTGCCACCTCTTTACACATCATATTCTCCTGTTAAAAAGTCGGAAATTTGGGCGAGAAATTTTAAGAAACTTTAAGAATTGGCCCTCTGTTAAAATTTTTAGTGCCACCTCTTTACACATCATATTCTCCTGTTAAAAAGTCGGAAATTTGGGCGAGAAATTTTAAGAAACTTTAAGAATTGGCCCTCTGTTAAAATTTTTAGTGCCACCTCTTTACACATCATATTCTCCTGTTAAAGTCGGAAATTTGGGCGAGAAATTTTAAGAAACTTTAGAATTGTCCCTCTGTTAAAATTTTTAGTGCCACCTCTTTACACATCATATTCTCCTGTTAAAAAGTCGGAAATTTGGGCGAGAAATTTTAAGAAACTTTAAGAATTGGCCCTCTGTTAAAATTTTTAGTGCCACCTCTTTACACATCATATTCTCCTGTTAAAAAGTCGGAAATTTGGGCGAGAAATTTTAAGAAACTTTAAGAATTGGCCCTCTGTTAAAATTTTTAGTGCCACCTCTTTACACATCATATTCTCCTGTTAAAAAGTCGGAAATTTGGGCGAGAAATTTTAAGAAACTTTAAGAATTGGCCCTCTGTTAAAATTTTTAGTGCCACCTCTTTACACATCATATTCTCCTGTTAAAAAGTCGGAAATTTGGGCGAGAAATTTTAAGAAACTTTAAGAATTGGCCCTCTGTTAAAATTTTTAGTGCCACCTCTTTACACATCATATTCTCCTGTTAAAAGTCGGAAATTTGGGCGAGAAATTTTAAGAAACTTTAAGAATTGGCCCTCTGTTAAAATTTTTAGTGCCACCTCTTTACACATCATATTCTCCTGTTAAAAAGTCGGAAATTTGGGCGAGAAATTTTAAGAAACTTTAAGAATTGGCCCTCTGTTAAAATTTTTAGTGCCACCTCTTTACACATCATATTCTCCTGTTAAAAAGTCGGAAATTTGGGCGAGAAATTTTAAGAAACTTTAAGAATTGGCCCTCTGTTAAAATTTTTAGTGCCACCTCTTTACACATCATATTCTCCTGTTAAAGTCGGAAATTTGGGCGAGAAATTTTAAGAAACTTTAAGAATTGGCCCTCTGTTAAAATTTTTAGTGCCACCTCTTTACACATCATATTCTCCTGTTAAAAAGTCGGAAATTTGGGCGAGAAATTTTAAGAAACTTTAAGAATTGGCCCTCTGTTAAAATTTTTAGTGCCACCTCTTTACACATCATATTCTCCTGTTAAAGTCGGAAATTTGGGCGAGAAATTTTAAGAAACTTTAAGAATTGGCCCTCTGTTAAAATTTTTAGTGCCACCTCTTTACACATCATATTCTCCTGTTAAAAAGTCAAATTTGGGCGAGAAATTTTAAGAAACTTTAAGAATTGGCCCTCTGTTAAAATTTTTAGTGCCACCTCTTTACATCATATTCTCCTGTTAAAAAGTCGGAAATTTGGGCGAGAAATTTTAAGAAACTTTAAGAATTGGCCCTCTGTTAAAATTTTTAGTGCCACCTCTTTACACATCATATTCTCCTGTTAAAAAGTCGGAAATTTGGGCGAGAAATTTTAAGAAACTTTAAGAATTGGCCCTCTGTTAAAATTTTTAGTGCCACCTCTTTACACATCATATTCTCCTGTTAAAAAGTCGGAAATTTGGGCGAGAAATTTTAAGAAACTTTAAGAATTGGCCCTCTGTTAAAATTTTAGTGCCACCTCTTTACACATCATATTCTCCTGTTAAAAGTCGGAAATTTGGGCGAGAAATTTTAAGAAACTTTAAGAATTGGCCCTCTGTTAAAATTTTTAGTGCCACCTCTTTACACATCATATTCTCCTGTTAAAAAGTCGGAAATTTGGGCGAGAAATTTTAAGAAACTTTAAGAATTGGCCCTCTGTTAAAATTTTAGTGCCACCTCTTTACACATCATATTCTCCTGTTAAAAAGTCGGAAATTTGGGCGAGAAATTTTAAGAAACTTTAAGAATTGGCCCTCTGTTAAAATTTTTAGTGCCACCTCTTTACACATCATATTCTCCTGTTAAAAAGTCGGAAATTTGGGCGAGAAATTTTAAGAAACTTTAAGAATTGGCCCTCTGTTAAAATTTTTAGTGCCACCTCTTTACACATCATATTCTCCTGTTAAAAAGTCGGAAATTTGGGCGAGAAATTTTAAGAAACTTTAAGAATTGGCCCTCTGTTAAAATTTTTAGTGCCACCTCTTTACACATCATATTCTCCTGTTAAAAAGTCGGAAATTTGGGCGAGAAATTTTAAGAAACTTTAAGAATTGGCCCTCTGTTAAAATTTTTAGTGCCACCTCTTTACACATCATATTCTCCTGTTAAAAGTCGGAAATTTGGGCGAGAAATTTTAAGAAACTTTAAGAATTGGCCCTCTGTTAAAATTTTTAGTGCCACCTCTTTACACATCATATTCTCCTGTTAAAAAGTCGGAAATTTGGGCGAGAAATTTTAAGAAACTTTAAGAATTGGCCCTCTGTTAAAATTTTTAGTGCCACCTCTTTACACATCATATTCTCCTGTTAAAAAGTCGGAAATTTGGGCGAGAAATTTTAAGAAACTTTAAGAATTGGCCCTCTGTTAAAATTTTTAGTGCCACCTCTTTACACATCATATTCTCCTGTTAAAAAGTCGGAAATTTGGGCGAGAAATTTTAAGAAACTTTAAGAATTGGCCCTCTGTTAAAATTTTTAGTGCCACCTCTTTACACATCATATTCTCCTGTTAAAAAGTCGGAAATTTGGGCGAGAAATTTTAAGAAACTTTAAGAATTGGCCCTCTGTTAAAATTTTTAGTGCCACCTCTTTACACATCATATTCTCCTGTTAAAAGTCGGAAATTTGGGCGAGAAATTTTAAGAAACTTTAAGAATTGGCCCTCTGTTAAAATTTTTAGTGCCACCTCTTTACACATCATATTCTCCTGTTAAAAAGTCGGAAATTTGGGCGAGAAATTTTAAGAAACTTTAAGAATTGGCCCTCTGTTAAAATTTTTAGTGCCACCTCTTTACACATCATATTCTCCTGTTAAAAAGTCGGAAATTTGGGCGAGAAATTTTAAGAAACTTTAAGAATTGGCCCTCTGTTAAAATTTTTAGTGCCACCTCTTTACACATCATATTCTCCTGTTAAAAAGTCGGAAATTTGGGCGAGAAATTTTAAGAAACTTTAAGAATTGGCCCTCTGTTAAAATTTTTAGTGCCACCTCTTTACACATCATATTCTCCTGTTAAAAAGTCGGAAATTTGGGCGAGAAATTTTAAGAAACTTTAAGAATTGGCCCTCTGTTAAAATTTTTAGTGCCACCTCTTTACACATCATATTCTCCTGTTAAAAAGTCGGAAATTTGGGCGAGAAATTTTAAGAAACTTTAAGAATTGGCCCTCTGTTAAAATTTTTAGTGCCACCTCTTTACACATCATATTCTCCTGTTAAAAAGTCGGAAATTTGGGCGAGAAATTTTAAGAAACTTTAAGAATTGGCCCTCTGTTAAAATTTTTAGTGCCACCTCTTTACACATCATATTCTCCTGTTAAAAAGTCGGAAATTTGGGCGAGAAATTTTAAGAAACTTTAAGAATTGGCCCTCTGTTAAAATTTTTAGTGCCACCTCTTTACACATCATATTCTCCTGTTAAAAAGTCGGAAATTTGGGCGAGAAATTTTAAGAAACTTTAAGAATTGGCCCTCTGTTAAAATTTTTAGTGCCACCTCTTTACACATCATATTCTCCTGTTAAAAAGTCGGAAATTTGGGCGAGAAATTTTAAGAAACTTTAAGAATTGGCCCTCTGTTAAAATTTTTAGTGCCACCTCTTTACACATCATATTCTCCTGTTAAAAAGTCGGAAATTTGGGCGAGAAATTTTAAGAAACTTTAAGAATTGGCCCTCTGTTAAAATTTTTAGTGCCACCTCTTTACACATCATATTCTCCTGTTAAAAAGTCGGAAATTTGGGCGAGAAATTTTAAGAAACTTTAAGAATTGGCCCTCTGTTAAAATTTTTAGTGCCACCTCTTTACACATCATATTCTCCTGTTAAAAAGTCGGAAATTTGGGCGAGAAATTTTAAGAAACTTTAAGAATTGGCCCTCTGTTAAAATTTTTAGTGCCACCTCTTTACACATCATATTCTCCTGTTAAAAAGTCGGAAATTTGGGCGAGAAATTTTAAGAAACTTTAAGAATTGGCCCTCTGTTAAAATTTTTAGTGCCACCTCTTTACACATCATATTCTCCTGTTAAAAAGTCGGAAATTTGGGCGAGAAATTTTAAGAAACTTTAAGAATTGGCCCTCTGTTAAAATTTTTAGTGCCACCTCTTTACACATCATATTCTCCTGTTAAAAAGTCGGAAATTTGGGCGAGAAATTTTAAGAAACTTTAAGAATTGGCCCTCTGTTAAAATTTTTAGTGCCACCTCTTTACACATCATATTCTCCTGTTAAAAAGTCGGAAATTTGGGCGAGAAATTTTAAGAAACTTTAAGAATTGGCCCTCTGTTAAAATTTTTAGTGCCACCTCTTTACACATCATATTCTCCTGTTAAAAAGTCGGAAATTTGGGCGAGAAATTTTAAGAAACTTTAAGAATTGGCCCTCTGTTAAAATTTTTAGTGCCACCTCTTTACACATCATATTCTCCTGTTAAAAAGTCGGAAATTTGGGCGAGAAATTTTAAGAAACTTTAAGAATTGGCCCTCTGTTAAAATTTTTAGTGCCACCTCTTTACACATCATATTCTCCTGTTAAAAAGTCGGAAATTTGGGCGAGAAATTTTAAGAAACTTTAAGAATTGGCCCTCTGTTAAAATTTTTAGTGCCACCTCTTTACACATCATATTCTCCTGTTAAAAAGTCGGAAATTTGGGCGAGAAATTTTAAGAAACTTTAAGAATTGGCCCTCTGTTAAAATTTTTAGTGCCACCTCTTTACACATCATATTCTCCTGTTAAAAAGTCGGAAATTTGGGCGAGAAATTTTAAGAAACTTTAAGAATTGGCCCTCTGTTAAAATTTTTAGTGCCACCTCTTTACACATCATATTCTCCTGTTAAAAAGTCGGAAATTTGGGCGAGAAATTTTAAGAAACTTTAAGAATTGGCCCTCTGTTAAAATTTTTAGTGCCACCTCTTTACACATCATATTCTCCTGTTAAAAAGTCGGAAATTTGGGCGAGAAATTTTAAGAAACTTTAAGAATTGGCCCTCTGTTAAAATTTTTAGTGCCACCTCTTTACACATCATATTCTCCTGTTAAAAAGTCGGAAATTTGGGCGAGAAATTTTAAGAAACTTTAAGAATTGGCCCTCTGTTAAAATTTTTAGTGCCACCTCTTTACACATCATATTCTCCTGTTAAAAAGTCGGAAATTTGGGCGAGAAATTTTAAGAAACTTTAAGAATTGGCCCTCTGTTAAAATTTTTAGTGCCACCTCTTTACACATCATATTCTCCTGTTAAAAAGTCGGAAATTTGGGCGAGAAATTTTAAGAAACTTTAAGAATTGGCCCTCTGTTAAAATTTTTAGTGCCACCTCTTTACACATCATATTCTCCTGTTAAAAGTCGGAAATTTGGGCGAGAAATTTTAAGAAACTTTAAGAATTGGCCCTCTGTTAAAATTTTTAGTGCCACCTCTTTACACATCATATTCTCCTGTTAAAAAGTCGGAAATTTGGGCGAGAAATTTTAAGAAACTTTAAGAATTGGCCCTCTGTTAAAATTTTTAGTGCCACCTCTTTACACATCATATTCTCCTGTTAAAAAGTCGGAAATTTGGGCGAGAAATTTTAAGAAACTTTAAGAATTGGCCCTCTGTTAAAATTTTTAGTGCCACCTCTTTACACATCATATTCTCCTGTTAAAAAGTCGGAAATTTGGGCGAGAAATTTTAAGAAACTTTAAGAATTGGCCCTCTGTTAAAATTTTTAGTGCCACCTCTTTACACATCATATTCTCCTGTTAAAAAGTCGGAAATTTGGGCGAGAAATTTTAAGAAACTTTAAGAATTGGCCCTCTGTTAAAATTTTTAGTGCCACCTCTTTACACATCATATTCTCCTGTTAAAAAGTCGGAAATTTGGGCGAGAAATTTTAAGAAACTTTAAGAATTGGCCCTCTGTTAAAATTTTTAGTGCCACCTCTTTACACATCATATTCTCCTGTTAAAAAGTCGGAAATTTGGGCGAGAAATTTTAAGAAACTTTAAGAATTGGCCCTCTGTTAAAATTTTTAGTGCCACCTCTTTACACATCATATTCTCCTGTTAAAAAGTCGGAAATTTGGGCGAGAAATTTTAAGAAACTTTAAGAATTGGCCCTCTGTTAAAATTTTTAGTGCCACCTCTTTACACATCATATTCTCCTGTTAAAAAGTCGGAAATTTGGGCGAGAAATTTTAAGAAACTTTAAGAATTGGCCCTCTGTTAAAATTTTTAGTGCCACCTCTTTACACATCATATTCTCCTGTTAAAAAGTCGGAAATTTGGGCGAGAAATTTTAAGAAACTTTAAGAATTGGCCCTCTGTTAAAATTTTTAGTGCCACCTCTTTACACATCATATTCTCCTGTTAAAAAGTCGGAAATTTGGGCGAGAAATTTTAAGAAACTTTAAGAATTGGCCCTCTGTTAAAATTTTTAGTGCCACCTCTTTACACATCATATTCTCCTGTTAAAAAGTCGGAAATTTGGGCGAGAAATTTTAAGAAACTTTAAGAATTGGCCCTCTGTTAAAATTTTTAGTGCCACCTCTTTACACATCATATTCTCCTGTTAAAAAGTCGGAAATTTGGGCGAGAAATTTTAAGAAACTTTAAGAATTGGCCCTCTGTTAAAATTTTTAGTGCCACCTCTTTACACATCATATTCTCCTGTTAAAAAGTCGGAAATTTGGGCGAGAAATTTTAAGAAACTTTAAGAATTGGCCCTCTGTTAAAATTTTAGTGCCACCTCTTTACACATCATATTCTCCTGTTAAAAAGTCGGAAATTTGGGCGAGAAATTTTAAGAAACTTTAAATTGGCCCTCTGTTAAAATTTTTAGTGCCACCTCTTTACACATCATATTCTCCTGTTAAAAAGTCGGAAATTTGGGCGAGAAATTTTAAGAAACTTTAAGAATTGGCCCTCTGTTAAAATTTTTAGTGCCACCTCTTTACACATCATATTCTCCTGTTAAAAAGTCGGAAATTTGGGCGAGAAATTTTAAGAAACTTTAAGAATTGGCCCTCTGTTAAAATTTTTAGTGCCACCTCTTTACACATCATATTCTCCTGTTAAAAAGTCGGAAATTTGGGCGAGAAATTTTAAGAAACTTTAAGAATTGGCCCTCTGTTAAAATTTTTAGTGCCACCTCTTTACACATCATATTCTCCTGTTAAAAAGTCGGAAATTTGGGCGAGAAATTTTAAGAAACTTTAAGAATTGGCCCTCTGTTAAAATTTTTAGTGCCACCTCTTTACACATCATATTCTCCTGTTAAAAAGTCGGAAATTTGGGCGAGAAATTTTAAGAAACTTTAAGAATTGGCCCTCTGTTAAAATTTTTAGTGCCACCTCTTTACACATCATATTCTCCTGTTAAAAAGTCGGAAATTTGGGCGAGAAATTTTAAGAAACTTTAAGAATTGGCCCTCTGTTAAAATTTTTAGTGCCACCTCTTTACACATCATATTCTCCTGTTAAAAAGTCGGAAATTTGGGCGAGAAATTTTAAGAAACTTTAAGAATTGGCCCTCTGTTAAAATTTTTAGTGCCACCTCTTTACACATCATATTCTCCTGTTAAAAAGTCGGAAATTTGGGCGAGAAATTTTAAGAAACTTTAAGAATTGGCCCTCTGTTAAAATTTTAGTGCCACCTCTTTACACATCATATTCTCCTGTTAAAAAGTCGGAAATTTGGGCGAGAAATTTTAAGAAACTTTAAGAATTGGCCCTCTGTTAAAATTTTTAGTGCCACCTCTTTACACATCATATTCTCCTGTTAAAAAGTCGGAAATTTGGGCGAGAAATTTTAAGAAACTTTAAATTGGCCCTCTGTTAAAATTTTTAGTGCCACCTCTTTACACATCATATTCTCCTGTTAAAAAGTCGGAAATTTGGGCGAGAAATTTTAAGAAACTTTAAGAATTGGCCCTCTGTTAAAATTTTTAGTGCCACCTCTTTACACATCATATTCTCCTGTTAAAAAGTCGGAAATTTGGGCGAGAAATTTTAAGAAACTTTAAGAATTGGCCCTCTGTTAAAATTTTTAGTGCCACCTCTTTACACATCATATTCTCCTGTTAAAAAGTCGGAAATTTGGGCGAGAAATTTTAAGAAACTTTAAGAATTGGCCCTCTGTTAAAATTTTTAGTGCCACCTCTTTACACATCATATTCTCCTGTTAAAAAGTCGGAAATTTGGGCGAGAAATTTTAAGAAACTTTAAGAATTGGCCCTCTGTTAAAATTTTTAGTGCCACCTCTTTACACATCATATTCTCCTGTTAAAAAGTCGGAAATTTGGGCGAGAAATTTTAAGAAACTTTAAATTGGCCCTCTGTTAAAATTTTTAGTGCCACCTCTTTACACATCATATTCTCCTGTTAAAAGTCGGAAATTTGGGCGAGAAATTTTAAGAAACTTTAAGAATTGGCCCTCTGTTAAAATTTTAGTGCCACCTCTTTACACATCATATTCTCCTGTTAAAAAGTCGGAAATTTGGGCGAGAAATTTTAAGAAACTTTAAGAATTGGCCCTCTGTTAAAATTTTTAGTGCCACCTCTTTACACATCATATTCTCCTGTTAAAAAGTCGGAAATTTGGGCGAGAAATTTTAAGAAACTTTAAGAATTGGCCCTCTGTTAAAATTTTTAGTGCCACCTCTTTACACATCATATTCTCCTGTTAAAAAGTCGGAAATTTGGGCGAGAAATTTTAAGAAACTTTAAGAATTGGCCCTCTGTTAAAATTTTTAGTGCCACCTCTTTACACATCATATTCTCCTGTTAAAAAGTCGGAAATTTGGGCGAGAAATTTTAAGAAACTTTAAGAATTGGCCCTCTGTTAAAATTTTTAGTGCCACCTCTTTACACATCATATTCTCCTGTTAAAAAGTCGGAAATTTGGGCGAGAAATTTTAAGAAACTTTAAGAATTGGCCCTCTGTTAAAATTTTTAGTGCCACCTCTTTACACATCATATTCTCCTGTTAAAAAGTCGGAAATTTGGGCGAGAAATTTTAAGAAACTTTAAGAATTGGCCCTCTGTTAAAATTTTTAGTGCCACCTCTTTACACATCATATTCTCCTGTTAAAAAGTCGGAAATTTGGGCGAGAAATTTTAAGAAACTTTAAGAATTGGCCCTCTGTTAAAATTTTTAGTGCCACCTCTTTACACATCATATTCTCCTGTTAAAAAGTCGGAAATTTGGGCGAGAAATTTTAAGAAACTTTAAGAATTGGCCCTCTGTTAAAATTTTTAGTGCCACCTCTTTACACATCATATTCTCCTGTTAAAAAGTCGGAAATTTGGGCGAGAAATTTTAAGAAACTTTAAGAATTGGCCCTCTGTTAAAATTTTTAGTGCCACCTCTTTACACATCATATTCTCCTGTTAAAAAGTCGGAAATTTGGGCGAGAAATTTTAAGAAACTTTAAGAATTGGCCCTCTGTTAAAATTTTTAGTGCCACCTCTTTACACATCATATTCTCCTGTTAAAAAGTCGGAAATTTGGGCGAGAAATTTTAAGAAACTTTAAATTGGCCCTCTGTTAAAATTTTTAGTGCCACCTCTTTACACATCATATTCTCCTGTTAAAAAGTCGGAAATTTGGGCGAGAAATTTTAAGAAACTTTAAGAATTGGCCCTCTGTTAAAATTTTTAGTGCCACCTCTTTACACATCATATTCTCCTGTTAAAAAGTCGGAAATTTGGGCGAGAAATTTTAAGAAACTTTAAGAATTGGCCCTCTGTTAAAATTTTTAGTGCCACCTCTTTACACATCATATTCTCCTGTTAAAAAGTCGGAAATTTGGGCGAGAAATTTTAAGAAACTTTAAGAATTGGCCCTCTGTTAAAATTTTTAGTGCCACCTCTTTACACATCATATTCTCCTGTTAAAAAGTCGGAAATTTGGGCGAGA